>NC_025998.2:129621980-129642982 GCF_000442705.2 Elaeis guineensis
GAACGTTGCTCGTCGACACGATCATTCCGCAGAATCTGATAGTCGAGTAGCATCCGACGTATTCGGATAGGATAACGATGGCAAATCGAATATCCATTGTCCAGCCCTTGGCCGGACGTATGCGTCGGGATGTATGATAAACGGTGGCAAGCCGAATATCCTTCGATCGATCGTGACCAGATCGGTATGTCGCGAATGCGACTGCAGTCGTCTTGGCATTTTGCCTTTCTTAGTCGAAGCTAAGTCGGCAAGTTAGCCAGCTGCATTAGTCGAAGCCCTTTGCCTTCAGAGGCCGAGGCCGTCGGTTCAGCGATCGGTGATCGAGCCGTTGATTCGGCGATCGACGATCGGCAGTGTTGGTCGGAGCCTTTTGCCTTCAGAGGCCGAGGCCGTCGGTTTGGTGATCGGTGATCGAGCCGTTGATTCGGCGATCGACGATCGACCGTGTTGGTCGGAGCCTTTTGCCTTCAGAGGCCGAGGCCGTCGGTTCGGCGATCGGTGATCGAGCCGTTGATTCGGCGATCGACGATCGACCGTGTCGGTCGGAGCCTTTTGCCTTCAGAGGCCGAGGCCGTCGATTTCGATGATCGATGATCGAGCCGTTGATTCGGCGATCGATGATCAGCCGTGTTGGTCGGAGCCTTTTGCCTTCAGAGGCCGAGGCCGTCGATTTCGACGATCGACGATCGAGCCGTTGATTCGGCGATCGATGATCGGTCGTGTTGGTCGGAGCCTTTTGCCTTCAAAGGCTGAGGCCGTCGATTTCGGCGATCGATGATCGAGCCGTTGATTCGGCGATTGACGATCGGCCATGTTGGTCAAAGCCTTTTGCCTTTAAAGGCCGAGGCCGTCGGTTCGGCGATCGGTGATCGAGCCATTGATTCGGCGATCGATGATCGGCCGTGTTGGTCGGAGCCTTTTGCCTTCAGAGGCTGAGGCCGTCGATTTCGGCGATCGATGATCGAGCCGTTGATTCGGCGATCGACGATCGGCCATGTTGGTCGAAGCCTTTTGCCTTCAAAGGCCGAGGCCGTCGGTTCGGCGATCGATGATCGAGCCATTGATTCGACGATCGACGATCGGTCATATTGGTCGGAGCCTTTTGCCTTCAGAGGCCGAGGCCGTCGATTTCGGCGATCGATGATCCAGCCGTTGATTCGGCGATCGACGATCGACCGTGTTGGTCGAAGCCTTTTGCCTTCAGAGGCCGAGGCCGTCGGTTCGGCGATCGGTGATCGAGCCGTTGATTCGGCGATCGACGATCGGCCATGTTGGTCGAAGCCTTTTGCCTTCAGAGGCCAAGGCCGTCGATTTCGGCGATCGATGATCCAGCCGTTGATTCGGCGATCGACGATCGGCCATGTTGGTCGAAGCCTTTTGCCTTCAGAGGCCGAGGTCGTCGATTTCGGCGATCGATGATCCAGCCGTTGATTCGGCGATCGACGATCGGCCGTGTTGGTCGGAGCCTTTTGCCTTCAGAGGTCGAGACCGTCGTAGATTCTCCGCTCCTTCGATCTCTATCAGGATCTGCGCACGAGGAGCGGGGAGAGGGGTGTAGGAGTCATACCTGCGATGCGTCAGTCTCGGACTCCATCGTCAGGGTGACTTTTGGATTCGTCGGGGTGGCGAGACCCGACTATCGGTCGGGAGCCTACTTGGTTCGGCGGGTTCCTGACCTTTCCTCCGCTTCTCCTTCGGGCCTCTGGGTTCGGCCAAACGTCGGTCGGATGCGCGCATATACTTATATGCGCGCTCCAGTAGCTCGGCATAAGTTCGGGGGAGGGTCTTGTCCAGAGAGTAGGTGAATCGGGATGCCCTCAGTCTCCGCTTCATGGCTGAGATTGCCATGTCTTCATTGAGGTCCCGGACCTCGAGCGTGGCCGCGTTGAATCGCGCCACGAAGTGTCAGAGCGTCTCGTTTTCCCCCTGCTTGAGGGAGAAAAGGCTGTCTGACGTTCGCGGCGGCTTTCGGCTGGTGCTGAAATGGGCCACGAACGAGTGCTCGAGCTGTGCGAAGGAATGGATACTGCCCGATCGAAGACCGGAGTACCAAGCCCTGGCAGCCTTGCGGAGCGTTGCGGGGAAGCCGATGCAAAAAAGAGCGTCGGTTGCCCCATGGATCGTCATGAGAGCTTTGTAGCTCTCGAGGTGGTCGACTGGGTCGGTGGAGCCGTCGTAAGACTCCGCGTGCGGCATCTTGAACCGACTGGGGATCGGTTCGTCGAGGATGAGTCGGGAGAGAGGTTGGGCGGTTTGGAAGTCGACGTCGTTTGAAGACTTCTGGCCGTCCATCTGCAACTGAGCGAGTCGGCGGTCGATTTCCTCGAACCGGCGCTCGTAGTCGTCCGCTCGTCGATGCTGGGAGACCCCAGGGGTGGAGCCTCCGGAAGATTCTGAGAGAGAGGCCGACGGCGTGCGCGGCCGTTTCTCCTTCCTTGCCCGTTCCAACGGGGAAGGGGAGGGCCGCTGGGACCGTCGGTCGTCGCGCCGTAGTCGTCCCTCCTCCTCTCCGTGGGAGCGCTGTTGGGAGCGCTCGTATGGAGGTGACAGGGATCGGCGCGGTCGTCGGCGGCTGCTCCTGGAAGGCATAGGTCGGGCCGCCGGTTGCTGCTGGAGGCTTTTGACTGCGTCGGTCAGTACAGTCATCTGCCGTACGATGGCCGCAATCTGGGCCTCCGTGGTCACTGCAGGGCGCGGAGAGCTAGGCTCCGCCGCCGGTGGGGGCGGGGAGGCCTCTTCCCGGCGGGAAGAGCGCCTGGCCGACCTGGTGACTCTCGATCGTTGAGCTCTTGTCTTTGTCATGCTGTCCCCCTACCTGGCGCGCCAATCTGTTGCGGCCAATCGCCTCGTCGCCCGATCGCCGGGAAGCGTGCACCTGCAAAAGGAAGTCCGCACTGACCGGAGGCGGCTCCGGCGGGGAGCCTCCGATGGTCAAGTCAGAGAGGTGACTGGGCAACAGTGAAATGCAGACAGAGAGCTCTGAGAAAGAGAGGAGGAGAGAGAGAGGAGCGAGCCTGCGTATGTGGGAGAGACGGGCGGATCGACCCCTTGCACTGTTGCCTTCCCCGGTTTATATAGTGGAGCACGGTATGGCGCCGTCATTAATGGCGCGGACAAGTAAGGAACTGTCAACTCACTGTGGGCTGTCAGAGCCGCCGTGAAAACGTCACGTCGCCGTGTAGCCGTCTAATCACCAGGGTTGACCACGCTCTCGGCGGGACAATGCCCCTAGGTAACCGCGCCGCATGCGGCTGTCAGGACTGACAAGCTCTGGCGGCTGTACGGCGATCGGAGGAGTCGACCGACCCTAGGTCGGTGGCCAGCTGAGTGGGGTCGGGGCCCTCCGTTGGTCGGCGAGTGAGTCGGCCATCAGACTTCCTGGTCGGTCGGCCAGTCGGTCGGGGTCGGCCAGTCGGTCGGTCGGTCAGTCGGTCGGGGTCGGCCAGTTGGTCGGTCGGCCGTCGGAGTCGTCCGTCGGGGTCGGCCAGTCGGAGTCGTCCGTCGGGGTCGGCCAGTCGGTCGGTCGGCCGTCGGAGTCGTCCGTCGGGGTCGGCCAGTCAGAGTCGTCCGTCGGGGTCGGCCAGTCGGAGTCGTCCGTCGGGGTCGGCCAGTCGGTCGGTCGGCCGTCGGAGTCGGCCAGTCAGTCGGTCGGCCAGTCGGAGTCGTCCGTCGGGGTCGGCCAGTCGGAGTCGTCCGTCGGGGTCGGCCGTCGGGGTCGGCCGTCGGGGTCGGCCAGTCGGGGTCGGCCGTCGGGGTCGGCCATCAGACTTCCTGGCCGGAGTCGGCCAGTCGGTCGGTCGGAGTCGTCCGTCGGGGTCGGCCAGTCGGTCGGTCGGCCAGTCAGGGTCGGCCGTCGGGGTCGGCCAGTCGTCCGTCGGGGTCGTCCGTCGGGGTCGGCCAGTCAGGGTCGACCGTCGGGGTCGGCCAGTCGGTCGGTCAGCCAGTCAGCCCCTTCGACCGTAAGTCGGTCGGTGGGGATTCCCCAACAAGACCATTCCTATTCATTCTTAGGCTAGTAGCCAAAATCTGTGCATCATGATTAAACTTCATGAAATCAACTATTGCGATTAGAGTTTCAGTTGTCTCCGGTAGCTTCTTCTTGCTCCCAAGAAACTATTCCCTTTCGAGACATTCACAATTCCACTGCTTGAACCTGCTGCAGATAAAGAGCTGTCTGGTCAAACACAGCTGGGATGAATCATTATCCACCCTTCATCTACTGTAGGGCTGATAATTTTCAACACGGGGACTTGTTGACATGGACACATATACTTAAGTAGGTTTAGATTTGAAATAAATTCGTATCTCAGCGAGTTGACCCGTATAACTCGTTTTGATCCATTTTGACCCCTTTAACTAAAAGAATTAAAACAGATTAAAGAGTTACATGACACATTTAAATACGTTTAACACATTTATTTTAAGATTACTTGAAGGTAAATGAGGAATGTTTGTAAAAAAGATTAATTTTTTAAAGTTGTTTAACTTTATTTTAGAGATGTAAATGAGCATAACATGTAACTAAATCATTTTTATATTATTTTAGTTTTTTGACCAAATTTTTATTATTTTAATTAAATTTTATAAATAAATCAAATAGTTAAATGGATCATTAGGCGGGTCGTGTATCCATTTGATCTGTCAACACGATTATTAATCATAGCAGACGGATCGTATCGTGTCAATCCATGTATATTCGTATCGTGTTCGTATTCCATAAGTCAACCCATTTAATTAAACAGATTGTGTTTGGATTGAGCTAATTTATATTATATCTCTAGGTCGACATGATCTGTTTACGACCCACGAACATGAATTGCCGGCCCGAATCTACTATACAAATTAATGGTCCCAATAATCCAACAAATTGGTTATATCCATAATTTTTTTTTGAAGAACATAAAAAACTGAAAATCAAGGGTTATGAGCATGCATGCCAAATCAATCAAGTTGATCGATGAAATTGTGAGCGATCAAGCTTAATGTCTTAGTAAAATAAATTAAAACTCACTATTGAAAGGTGATTGAATGACAAAGCGAGAAGTATAGGAACACATAATGAAAAAATATGATAATTCAAGTGATGTCTATTTATATAACTCGTCTCAAGAGAGATCGATGCCCCGAGTTAAAGGTAAAATCTAGATATAAATTAGGTGAGATGGCCTTGAGAGATTCTTAGACATCGATATAAGAGTGTGTTGTAGTTGGCTGTAAATGTGTGAGAAAGAGAAGGTTGTTTCGATATGCTTTTGTACCGCAAGCATTTAAACTAAAACAACCTATTTATTCGATGTCATTTTCATCATTGCTGCTTCACTTTCTATGTGTTCATTTTATTTTAAGGTCTATTCTTTTGTGGTAAGAAATTTATAGGAATCTATATTTTCTTAAGTAAATATTTTTTAAAAAATATTTAGATAAAAAATAATTAATTTATATTTTTTTATATATAGGAAAGTATCTTTAAAATCTATTACTTATGTTTTTTTGAATTACTACTTTTTTGCATAAGTTGCTAAAACTTATCCATATTTTTCATGATAGCTTTTATACTTTTTAGGTTTGGAGAAAATAGATGATTGAGTTATTGAGCATTAAATGATCAAGGCATTGAAAATGATGATGGAGCATTTTAGAAATAAAATTAAATATCTACTTTACTGGATGATGGAAAAATGATTTAGCTACCCTTAGGTGGATAAGATTTTTTTTTCTAGTTCATGGATAAATACTACTAATGGGAAGGTAACTTATCCATATTGAAAAGCACAAGAATATGAGTAAATTAGATTTTCCCATGATATTTATCCACCAAAGAAGGAATTGGTAGTGTAAATGTATGCCCCTTATTCTTGGTGATTTGATACCTCAAATTATCAAAAGTATCTTGATCATGATCCACTCAAATCATAAGTAATCTTGTAATTGGAGAACCAAAATTTCTGCTAATGGCTACTTTACTCATTACTCAGCCTTCGATCTTGGCTAGACTCATTGGTCATTCAAATTATGCCACCGAAGAAGATGATTTATATTTACTTCACAAATCACATTTACTTTTATCTTCTCTTGTCTCAACCAAAAAAAAGTTCTCCCTCTTGTCAATTTCAAGCTCTCTTTAATTTATTACGCGCTTCTCTTTTGTTCTCTCTTGGTTTTTCTATTTTATGGATGGTTAATGTGGCTCTACACTATAGTATCAAAGATTTTTTTGAATTCGCTTTCAAGTTTATTACCACTGTCTTCATTGATAGAGAACTTCATATTTGAAGGAATTAATCTCTTACGAGGACAAAGTTACATATCCTTTGTTTCTTAATGACACTATAAGAAAATTATTTATTAGCGATGGCATTTTGCTGAAAAACTATCACTAATACTATTAACGATGGCACACCATCGCCAATAAACCATCAAAAAAAAGTTGGACGTTGAAGATCATTATTAGCGATAGCAGAAAAAATTATGGCTAATAAAATATTAATGACAATAATTAGTGATGGTATGCCTATCACTTATCATAATTTTTAGATTATTTTTTAATTTAAATTAAAAATTTAAAAAAATATATTAGCGACCACTGTAAGACATCACTAATAATAGATTTTTTTAAAAAATATAAAAAATATATTGATTAAAATTTGCTATAATTAAATTAACAACCAACATATATTTTCAGATACTACAATAATTAATAATTAATTATCATCATTATAAATAAAAATTAATATTATATAAAAAATATGAATTATCCAATTGTATAAGATAACATTGTTCAAATATCAAAATTAAATACATTATATCAAAACTAAAAAAAATTAAATCAATGAAGATCCTTCTCCTCCTGTACGCCGTTTGCAGTAATAGGTGGATGAGAGCCGGATATCTTAATATTCTGTAATGAAGAAAAATAAAATATTATTAATAATTTTAGAACTAAATTAATTGAAATCGTAAAACTAAAGTAATTGGTGCATCTCAAGCTTAAACATTTACGAAGGGTCATATTTTGATATACTCCTTCGATTCTCAAAGAATTATTCTTACACATTTTATTCGATGATATGGAGTTATAGACACCTCTAACCAGTCTATCAGATAGTTAGATTGAATTTTGATCTCCTGGATATCCCCTCCCTCCCGCTTGAAGCCTAAACTGGCACGGAGGGGTATACTTTAATATACTCCTCTGATTTTTGAACGAATTGTTACTACACGTTCTATTTGATGATATGAAGTTATAGACAGTTAGATACCTCTTTTCCATCCATCAGTTGGTTAGATTAAATTTTGACCCCCGGGCACTCCCTTCCTCCTACTTAAAGTCTAAACCGGTACGGAGAGATATATTTCAATATATTTTTTCAATTCTTGAATGGATTATTCCTACACAGCTCATTCAATAATACGGATGTATCTACACCTTCGGTCCATCCATCAGATAGATAGATTGACTTTTGACCCCTACATTCTTTTCTCCTGACTCAAGCCAATTATGTGAAATTTCTAAATATAAAAATTTAAAACAAGTAAAAAAATTTATTAATACTGCTTAACTTACCAGCTGTGATGGCTATGACAATGAGCTCAGTTGATCGTGCAGATGTGGATCTCGAAGAATCTCAACAACAATCTCGCGAATGGCATTCCGAAAGCTCTAAGATTGATGACAAAAAAATCTTTGCATGACCTCCTCGATATGTACATCACCCTATGTCTGGATCATCGAGGGCTAAAAAGAGGATGTCAAAAACTAGTAAGTTACTGGAGAGTCGAAGCTATACTCGAACCCTATGAACCGGCTCCTACTCACCCCTCCGATGGCCCTGAGCCATTCTTCGAGGTCAAGGAGGGGCTGAGAGGATGGGTCCTCACCGTGCCGCACTTCGACATACTCCACATAATCCATCTATATAGTTTAAAAATTTATTAGTGCTATTATATATATTAGTATATATAAAAACTTAATAAATAATATTTTAAGCTACCATAATCTGTCTGAATCTTAAATCTAAGTAATCATCGGTCCTCCTAAACTGATGTATCGCCTCCTACAACTGCAACTGCCCTGGTACATGACCTAGCTACCGTATCTATAATAAGTAAATAATAAAATTAAATTAATAAAATATACATATGATCAACTAAATATGAGATTAATATAAGCTTAAAATTTTTATCAATCTATCTGCTGTAATATGTGTGCCAATAGAGCCACCGATATGCTTGATTGGATCTTACTGGATAGTCTGATTCTGTCGGATCTTCTACCATTTATCAGACTAGTAGTCCTCACTGCTCCACTGGTTACAAAGGGTCTCCCATATGTCTCTTCACATTTAGTGATCCATGAAAGACTTTCAATTTAATGGTGACTTGAAACTAGAGAACTCTATGATGGACAATCTGAGATTGTACAACCTATCTCAGAGCCTACGTATGGCCACCTTCTCGAAGATCCGATGGCTAGCCTACTTATCTTGAAGAGTCTCAAATTGATAGTACTCCTGCAATTAAAAGTAAGCATGTATTAATAAGTAGAATACAAACATATCGTGAATTTAAAAATTAAATATCTTTGACTTATCAAGAACATCTCCCAGACTGCGTCATAAGCCTCCGATGGTCAATTAGAGAACTCATTCACCGGCTTCTACATCAATGGTCAGATGATCCCGATAACCACACGGGACACCCCAAGCTCCCTAAATATCCTGCAAAATTGATTTTGAATAATAAATATTGATTCTAAAATAGCTAAACTTTAAATATATTTTTTGAAGATCTAGTACTTACGTGCAGCTATGAACGTGGACGAGCTCTCTATCCTTCGATCGCATTGAAGGTGCTATGAGCCAGACGGATCTTCTACCATGGTGCTGAGGCTCAGAGCTGGCCACTGCACTGTGTGACTGTGAGATCAATGGTGACCCCACGTCGTCCCAATCTGAAAGTAGTAAAACATCATAAAGAATATTATATTAGGTAATAGAGGATCAAATAATCTAAATTTTTTTTTTAAAGTGTTAGAGTTTATCATGTGGTATGAGTGTTGCAGAACCATATAAGCTATCCCCACGAGAGCTCTTTCCTCGAGAGCTCTATCTTCTGGAGCTTTCTCCTCTACTAGCACTGCTCTGTCCTTTAGAAGTAGACATCCTGTAATCTTTGAAAATAAGAATAAATAGATTCACAGATTAATTATATAATTATGGCAAGTAATGCACGAATTAAAATGATACAAGGCAAGTATGAAAAACAAATAAAACAAGCATACCATCCTAGCTTCATACGCCAAATGAATCATGAGGTGCTCCATAGAGTCAAAGAAGCTAGAAAAAAATATCTTCTCCAACTGCATATGGTCTCTACACTGCCAGCCTCAAGATTGAAAATATGATCAGCAGATAGTTCGATAGCATATATTTCTCTGAAGAAAAAAAGTAAGCTCAATCAAAGAACTCCATATGAGGTTGGAAAAGAGATAATGCCAAGCCAATAGGAGTAATCATTGCATGAAGATATATCAGTCATGGCTCTTTAACCCATAGAACCTATAATTTTTGACATTGACGTATAGAGCTAAATTACTTGCATAACCATCTAAAAATTTAAGATTTGTACATCATTCACATATATCCTTCAACTGCTCTTTTGTTAAGGTGTAAGATAGTTTTGACCTCAGGATAGTTTTGACCTCAGAAATTTTATCGACGACACCTCAACCAGCTCTAATAGAGGACGACTACATATGTTCTTCATATCTACTCGAATCTTGGGATTGTTCTTCATCTTGTCTTTGACATCCATAATAGTATAGAAAATATTACCGAATACATTCTTCTCAATGTGCATGATGTCAAGATTATGACGGATCAAATTGGTGGACCAGCATAATAATTCTCAAAATATGCTGTGCTTCATCTAGTTATGAGTTTTAGCTAACCCCTGAGGTTTTTGCTTGTCAAATAGTATACCAAACTAGACTTTGTCCAGTTAGGATGCCCTATGAAATACTTCCATACCACTAAGTCGTGGGGGTGTATGGTCATTCTCTATCTTATTCCTCTTAAAACTGTCCCACTACTTTCGAAAAAGATGATGCTCAGAGAGAAATTGATGATGATAATCAAACCAGCAAGGCTTATAACCATGCTCAAGTCAAAATATTTTTATATTCTTCATGCAATAGGAACATGCTAACTTCCCATGAGTATTTCATCCTGACAGCATCCCATAAGCAGAAAAATGGCTAATAGTCTATATTAATACAGCCTTCATTATAAAATTTTATTTTTTCAATACATCAAAAGTACGTATGTTATTGGATCATAAAAATTTTAGCTCATCAATAAGAGACCTTAGATATACATCAATATTTCTACTAGGATGTTGTGGTCCAAGAATGACTAATGTAAGAAAGATGTTATATTTTTTCATACACATCCCAGACGGTAAATTGTATGGAGTAATAAAGAATGATCAACATGAATAAAGAGCCACTGTATGACTGAACGATATAAATCCATTGACAGATAGATCCAGTCGGACATTGCCTAATTTTTGAGCAAATAAAGGGTGGCAAGCATCAAATTTCTTTCATATTTCACTGTCCAATAGATGGCTCATTATATCGGAGTGCTTGCGAATCCCTTTTTTGTGCCATCTCATTTGTCCGGTAGTACTCTTGGATAAGTAAAACCTCCGAAGTCTACGAGTGAGGGGAAGGCATCGAAGAACTTTGTATGGTATGTCCTTTTGATTCCTATCCTCCTGCCTCGATTTTTACTGTATATATCACATGATCTCTTCAGTTGGTTCTCCTTATAGAAAAATATGAAATCATTACGACATGTATCTATCTTCTTGTATTCCATGCCTAATCCTTTCATCATTTTCTTTAAAGCATAGAAGCTTCCAACAAACTTCTCATCATTCGGTAGTATTTTTTTTATGATTGCTACCATCCTATTATAACAATTGATCATCATATTAAATTCGACCTTCAAGTTCAACAATTTTGATGTAGCTGATAATACAGTGTATGTTTCACATCTCGGCTATAATAGTTCATTAGCATCTCTCAGCATATATACGATAGAAAATATCACTATCAACTTCTGGATTGTCCTCCACATCCCAGTTAAATTCAGGACTAGCCATTCTATCTGTATCCCTGTCCTACTCACTTGTAACTCTTGTAACTGTCTCCCACATCTCTCCATGTAGATACCAATGCTTGTAGTTGGGCATAAATCCACTCCTATATAAATGGATAGTCATTGTATCCTTATCAAATATTTCTCTATTATCACATCTTTTATAAGGGCAATGAGCCCATCCTTGATGTAAGAGAGTCGTATTTCTAAAAGCATAATCATAGAAGTACTCTACACCCTCTCTATATTTATAGAAATCATCTCATTGATTACTCGATGGTCCATCAAACTACGATCCATGACACACTACCTAAGGATTCGTATATACAAATACAAGACAATTGCTAAATGATTATTTTATCATTTTGAATGGCTTATATGATAAATGTTGAAAAATATATCCTAAAATCAATCATTTAACGATTGTGTTAATTATAATTATATAATTGATAAATAATAAAAGTTATTTGACCTTATTCATCACAAGGTTATATCTTCTAATGAACTCTTATGTTGCGATGAAGTCTTTAGAATTATTTTGATCGATAAAGAGGATTTATCGCGTAATCCTTAAATGGTTCGCGATCAAATGATACGCTATTACTAGAATGATAGCGATATCAAGTGTAGGTCGTTATGTGCCATATGCGTTGGTTGTCCTCGTAACTAAATGATGTAGAGACACTGGAATGGCATGCAGATGAGATGTAGGAGTATATCATTACTGAACGTGACCAACTGCGGAGCACTCTGCTGTCAAGGATAGCTCGCAAAGGGTATGGGCATAAGTGTCCCTCTGACCTGAGATTATCACAGTGGCTTGCAAGTAACTCACTGTACTTTAGTGTCAGACTAACTGAGTTTTTAATTCAGTAATGAAAAATTTTTGGATGCAGTCAAGTACTTATCAAATCGGTATGTGAGTCAAGATGAGATTGACCTCTCTGAATTAGTAGGAGTTAATATATCAACATATTTTAATTTAGTAAAATCTGAGCTCAGATAATCTATGAGATAGATTTGAAAAAGATTGAAATACAAGGTAAATGACTTATCTAGGATTGACAGTTAAATCCTAGGTCGTCCTTGAGCATTAGAGTCAAAAAGATAAATTATACGGTAACCATACATCAGTAGGTTTTTGAATGTTGCTTCATCTTCATTCGACCTATTCGGACGTCGGGTTACCATTGCTAGATAGTTAATCGATTGGTTCAGAAAGTTATTTTTATGCTATCGACTTAGGTTTGAATCTATGGGATCATACTCAAAAGAAATTTCTGACTGATCATGTGGCTGATCAACAATTGAGAATTGTTCAAGAGCTTAATCATCAATTCGATTGATGACTAATCTTATGCAAAAGTTATAATAAATTAATTCATCAAGTATTAGTAAATTAATAAAGATTAATTAGTAATTAGATTGTTAATTAGCTTAATTTGATTATACAAAAAAGATTAAATAAAATCTAATTGAATTATATTCAATTAGGTTTGGTGTGATTAAGTTATGAGATGACCTAATCGCTAAGAGAGAATTGTTCATGATTTAATCAGAACTTTGATTCAATCAATTTTTAATTTGATTAGAATTTGATTAAAAATTTATGAATCTAATTAGATTGGGTTTCATATATTTTATTTAGGCTAAACTAGATGTGATTTAGTTTGGATTCAAATAAGAAATTAAGAGTCCTTATTGGAACAGAACTCTTCTTCCATGTGCCTCCTACTTTGATGCCATATATCCTCGCGCACAAATAGCTTTTGTATGAGATTTTTTTATACCAAAGAGTTCTTCTCTCTCTCTCTATTTCACATCCAAATTTGATTTAATTTTGATAAAAAAAGATTTTAAAATTAAATTTCAAAATATTTCTTATCAAGAGAGTCTGTTCTTATCCAAATCAACCTCTCCATGTCAACTTATTTTTTTTCTTATATGTATGACATTTTGAGGAAATTTTTTGTAGAAGATCAGTTGGAGAACTAATTTACTGTAAAAAAATATGAGAATGGGTATCCTATATTTTTTTGGTGTGTTTTGGCATAAACTTTTGAGTAGGGGCTACAATACATCAAGAGTCCATGATCTCCAAGACTCTTCATCCCACTGCCTTACACATTAAAATAAAAAGAGTTTTATTTTATTCTTGTGTGTGTAAGAGACCTGAGAGAGAGGCCTTCATGTTGAAAGGAGTTGAACATGGGTTCATGGCATGAAAAAGAAGAGGAGAGTCCTTCTTCTTGGGGTGTGCGCAAAATCTATATTCTAGGATTTTATACCTTTGGGTTTGGAAAGAGAGAAAAAATAAAAAAAAAATTATTTTTCTCTCCATCTTTCTTCCACCTCTTCATCTACTCTAGAAGTTCATCTTCAACTTTGAAAGATTTTAAAGATTTGAAGAAAAGATCCAGATCAGTCAAGAAGAAGATCTTCGTGTGAGCTAATACTTTCGAGAAATCGATCAGATCGGAGCTTCGAGAGAATTTTTTATAGTGGTTGGGTGCGTGTGTGGCTACGAGCAACTAGTAAGGATCTTCTCTATTATATTTTTCAATAGTGATGATCATCGATCCACTAAAGATATCGAGTTTGAACTCAGATTAGAAGTAGATGTGATCTACTACTCATGTGCATGCATGCTGATTTTATCTTTAGATTATTTCAGATTTTATATGCAACATATTATGTCATAGATCCTAGAGTAGATTGATTTGATGATTAGATCATATGCATGTTAGATTAAGTTGATTAATCTAATTGATTTTTGCTGTAATTTATTCAAAAAAATTTTGAAATACATGCATGAAATCGTCTATATTCACCATCAGTGGTATCAGAGTCTATGTTCATTATGACATAATTTATGTGCATATTAAATATAAATTTTAATTTTATTTAGATCTGATATGTGATATTTTGATCTAAATTTAATTAATGATGGATCGCACAAATTGATATAAGGTTGTCCTGCTGTAGGGTTTATCCCTTACAGTGAGAAGGTTGTTCTAGTTTGTGCTGATTTTTGATAAAATCTGATTTTATATCATGCATATGATATTTTATGATATGATTTAGATATGATTTAAAATTATAATCAGATCTGATATAATTTAGATTAGATCTAAATTCATGCATATGTGATATGTGACTAGATTAGATGATCCGATTAGCAAGTACTTGGATTGGGCTGATCACTAGGCCATCCGATCATAGGAGCAAAAAAGATTTAAAGACCCTCTCTTCCTATTCGATGGGGTGCTCTTATGGTATGTAGGGGTGCCATGTGATTAGATCCCATGAAGAAGAATGCGAAAAGAAGAACTTACTTTTCTGCAAAATTTTAGATTTTGAAACTCTAGGTTTATTGTATATGATACAAAGTTGTATGAAATATAAGATATCTAATTTATATGATTAAAATTATTTTAATTATGAAAAATAAAATCTCAAATTATAAAAATTTTAGATATGATCTAAAAGTGTTATGATTGATTTTATTTTAATGGTATACAAGAATTTTCAGATCTGAAACTTCTTGAATTGTGCTCACATAATTACTGAGCTGATCCAGTTTTGAACTGAGTTGACCCAGTCTCTTTGTGTAGTCGGCTCAATCTGATTAAATTGACCCAGTCAGAACAGAAAGTCTTTGCATAATATTTATTATAAATTATTTATAAAATAAAAAAGATTGAAATTATTTCAAACCTAAATCTAAACCCATGTTAATGCTGAAACTTAATTGAAAATTAAATATAGAATCGATTAGATCTAAAATTATGATTTAAGATCTAATGACATTGCATAAAATATGGAGGCATTGGTTAGCTCAAATTAGGTCTTTTAATTGGGTTAGACCTAAGATTAGAATCAAAAATTAATTGACCACATAGAGAAATTGATTAAGTCTAATCAAATATTAAATTAGATTAATCAGAAATTTTCTAATATAATAGTTGTAGATGGTCAAGACTATGTCTTTGATTAGATCAAATAGATCTTGATTGTGGCTCAGTGATTGAATCTAAATTATTAAGTTGGTCAAATTGAAACTAATTAACCAATTGATGTCTAAGGTAAGTTTGACATTTCGATCGGTGATTTTTAATTCAGAGCGGCTTACCTGACCATTTTGATGGTATCTAAGGCAAGCTTAGCAGACCCTCCACCGATCTCGCTTACCTGATCAATTTGATGGATTATGTCTTAATTAGATCGTTAAGTGATTTCAGTTGATCCATATCATTAAGGTTGATCAGTGTGACTAATCTTGGTGCCATTTCAACTAGCATGAT
The DNA here is from genome assembly GCF_000442705.2 of Elaeis guineensis. Lineage (NCBI taxonomy): Eukaryota > Viridiplantae > Streptophyta > Magnoliopsida > Arecales > Arecaceae > Elaeis > Elaeis guineensis. The sequence goes on from NC_025998.2 coordinate 129,637,447, forward strand.
CCTAATCCAATTCAATGACTTAGTAAAGTCAGTGGGAGGATTGTGGTTTACTTGTTGATCTCTTCTTATCTCTTCTCTAAATTGATTCTTAAATTTTTTAAATTATTAGGTCCATAAAATGAGCTAGTTTTGGAAATAACTAGATTATAGCCTCCCATTAAGGTGAATGATAATGGATCCATTATTTTCGATTGACATTGTAGGCATCATCCATTAGTGTTCTCTCAGAACGATGGAATTATCATTTATCATATGATGACTCTGTTATACTATCTGATGATGGTTAGATTGATCGAGCTATCTTCGGACCTGATCATTCATTAGTTAGAAATACTGAGTAGGTTCATGTTAATGGTTGGACCTAACTAAAATTTCAGTGGAGGCCCATCGTCTACTAAAATAAAATCTGAAGTAAAATTAATTACTAAAAATTAATTAAAAAATAATTGATTGAGAACCTATCTATAGATACATATGGATTGATCGAGCCATCTTCGGACCTGTATGCAGTCTGTGTGGATTCTAGTATCTGCTAAGAAATTAAGGTAATTCTTCAGATTGGAGATAGAGGCTATCAATTCGTATAAAATAGTGGGAGAACCTTTAGACTGAAGTTCAAGTCTTTAGGCTTAATCAATTCATAAATATAGAGTTCTTGTATTTTTCTTTCAGTTATGCTAGATGTCTGTTACTCCATTCACTGTTTGATAGTGACTTATTTATAGGACTCAACTTCGATAAATAATATTGAAAGTTGTAAATAGTTCTAGAGCATGAATGGATCCTAAATATGATTATAAATCCAACACCTGAAGTTTTCATATCTAACACACATGATGCGATCAAAGGCATTTATCAGAAGTGGCCAAATGATCGTATCACCATATATTGTATTTTGAGAGTAGCAAAGAACAGATTTTAGTTGTAAATTCATTGATGCTTAGTGAGAGAAAATCTTTCAATTATTAAAGGAGTTCTTTCGCACCTTTTGAAGATGTATCTTCAGTGGGATAATAATTTTTTGAGAAAAAAAAAAGATGCAAAAGAGTTGTGCTTGGACTAATGAGTCTGAACTGACAAAAGAGTCTAAGGTTAACCTACTCTAGCAGAGTCTCTTGATCCGAATAGACTAAGAAAGAAAAATCAGCAAAAGATTGCTGGACAAGGTACTTATATGATAACACCTTGTGATTTTTCTATCTGTGATACTATTACTTAGATATTGAATATGAAAGTCCAAGCAAATTGTTGCAACGACTTCAGATTAGTAGAAAATTTAAAAACAGTAAGAGATTTTTATATGTTGGAGATGGAAGTTATGTTCCAATCCTGATTTTAAAAATTTTCAAACAAATTTTCAATTCTAACAATATCATTTTAGTGATTGTCACTGTTGTCTAATATTTTTGTGATATCATTATGAATAATGCAAAATCATGTGGACAACTAAGAAATGATATTTACAAATAGTCACAGCCTGTTAGTGTATTGTACACAATAAACAAACTCCTTAAAGTAGATAATGTCATAAATGTCTATCTTTGGAATTTAGGCTCGATCATTTAATAAGAATAGGATCAATAGAGATAATTCTCGAAGTCAATGATTATGAATCATTATCAACCTGTCAATCCTATTCTTTAGTAAGATGATCGAATCACCTTTTGCTAGAAAAGATGAACGAGCCAATGCTGTTCTGAATCTAATACATACTGATGTATTGGATCTACGAATATATTTGTCATAAATTTGATTATTTAAAATATTCAAATAATTTCATAATAAGGTAGAGAAACAAACTAGAAAGAGTATTGAAACTCTTCGATCAGATCAAGGAGGAGAATGCCTTCCGGCGAGTTTTTGATATATCTAGAAGAGAATAAAATTCTCTCTTATTAGAATTGATTTTGTTGGATATAGTTCGATCTATGATGAGGTTTATAAGTCTGCCAGTCTCTTCTTAAGGTTATGCTTTTGAGACTACTTATTATATTCTGAACTAGATTCTGAACTAATTCAGTCGTAAGGACTCTATATGAGATATGGACTAGGCGTAAGCTGATATTCTCTTATCTTAAAATTTGAGAGTGTTTGGTTTATATCAAGCAATTATAGACCGATTAGTTTGGATCCCGATCCTATGTGTATTATTTTATAGGGTAACCTCAAAAATCTACGGGATATAACTTCTACCATGCTAAAGAACAAAAGTTGTTTGGCATTTCTTTCAAAAAAGGACTACCATGGTGAAGATACTGATACCTTTAATATGAAACTTATGAAGTTCGATAGGTAGAAGAACGACACAATCTAATGAACTTATAGAATCGGATTTGATTAGATCATATTTGAAATTCATTGTAGAGACACCATTAAGGAGATCTGGTAGAGTACCGCATTTATCGGATAGATACTTCGATATTTAGATCCGAGATGTGATCCTGTTGAACTCGATAAGAACAACAAGAATGTGATCACCTAGATGGATACCATGCAGAGGTTCGACTCTGATTAGTGGCTTAAAGCCATAAAGTTCGAAATAGAGTCCATGAAAGTCAATAGTGTATGGATACTCATTGATCCACTTGAAAGGATAAAATTCATAGGATGTAAGTGGATCTTCAATAGGATCAGAGAGCGCAGACGAGAAGGTGGAGACCTATAAAGCTCATCTGATTGCCTAAAGATATCATCGACATTATGGTGTTGACCATAATGAGACATTTTCTCCTAAGGCAATGCTAAGTATTTCAGCATTAGAACGTGTATTTTAATAAATGATCAAAATGCATGGTTTCGTTGAGAACAAAGAAAAATCCTGCAAATACAAATAGGTCAATAGTTCTATGAGTACATTTCTTATTTTGTATATGATAAAATTCTTTTAATCAGGAATGACATTCCTTACATTATAGAAAAAAAAAATTTCGCTATCATCATTATTCTCCATAAAGAACTTGGGAAAGGACACCTCTCATCCTAGGGATGAAGATCTATAGAGATAGATCTAAGAGGCTGCTTGGGTAATCCCAGTCCAACGTATATAGAGTGTTTATGAGTAGAATTTATTCTATCATATACACTATGTATGAGATCAGATATGGTATATTCACTAAGATAGTGAGTAGATATCTGCAAGATCCGGATGAGAATCACTAGAAGGTCATTCTTAAGTATTTGAGAAATACTAAGGATTGGTGGTTCAATTATTGAGAATCTGACTTAAAACTTATAGAGTATGACTCTAATTTTTAGTTGAATATAATAATAGTAAGCACGTATTAGAATACATCTTATCCTAAATAATAGAGTAATCTGCTGAAAAAGTTCCAAGCAGAAAATATAGCCAATTCAAATTGCGAGACAGAATACATTGCAGCATTCGATGCTTACGAAGAAACTATGTAATTGTACAGGTTTACTGGCAAGCTAAAAGTTGTACCCTCTAATGATGGTTCTGCTGTATTGTATAGCACCGGAGTCATAGCTTATATCAAAGAGCCGAAGTCCCATTAACTTATTAAGTATTTTGCATCGCTACCACCTTATTCGAAAAATTTGTTAAGATGACGTTAATCTTTAGAAGATCGACGGAAAGGAGAATGTGATCAATCTATTTACTAAAGCCTTGGTATCTAGAAGTTTTGAGATGATAAATCGAAGATGGGTATATGATACTATACTGATTGACTTTAGTCCAAGTGGGAGTTGTTGAAAAATATATTCTAAAGTCAATCGTTTGACGATTGTGTTAATTATAATTGTTATGAATTGATAAATAATAAAAATTATTGGGTCTTGTTCATCATAAGATTACATCTTCTAATGAACTCCTATATTATGATGAAGTTCTTAGGATTACTTTGATCGATAAAAGAGGATTTATCGCATAATCCTTAAATTAGTTCGCGACCAAATGATACGCTATTACTAGGATGATAGCGATATCAAGTATAGGTCGTTGTGTACCATATATGTTGGTTGTCCTCATAATCAAATGATGTGGAGACACTGGTATGGCATGCAGATGAGATGTAGGAGTACATCGTCACTGAATATGACTAACTGCAAAGCACTTTGCTGTCAAAAGTAGCTCACGAAGGGTGTGGATATAACTGTCCCTTCGACCTGAGATCACCACGGTGACTTGCAAGTAACTAACTGTACTTTGATGTCGGACTAACTAAGTTTCTAATTCAGTGATGAAAGATTTCTGGGTGCAGTCAAGTACTTGTCAAGGAGTTTCATTTCATTTTGTGCGTGTAAGAGACCTGAGAGAGAGGCTTCATATTGAAAGGAGTTGGGCATGGGCTCATGGCGTGAAAAAGAAGAGGAGAGTCCTTCTTGGGGTGTGCATAGAATCTATTTTCTAGGATTTTATACCTTTAGATTTGGAAGAGATAAAAAATAAGAGAAAAATTATTTTTCTCTCCATCTTTCTTCTACCTCTTCATCTCCTCCAAAAGTCCATCTTCAACCTCTGGAAAGATTTCAAAGATTTGAAAAAAAGATCTAGATCAGTCAAAAAGAAGGTCTTCATGTGAGCTAGTATTTTTTAGAAGATCGATCGGATCGGAGCTTCAAATAAATTTTTTATAGAGGTCGGACGCATGTGTGGCTGCGAGCAACCAGCAAAGATCCTCTTTACCATGTCTCTCAGTAGCGGTGATCATCGACTAGTGCAAAAGTATCTAGTTCTAAATTCAGATTAGAAGTAGATGTGATCTCCTGCTCACATGCATGCATGCTGATTTTATCTTCAGATTATTTTAGATTTTATATGCAATATATCATGTCATAGATCCTAGATAGATTGATTTGATGATTAGATCATATGCATGTTAGATTAATTTGATCAATCTAATTGACTTCTGCTATAATTTATTCGAAAAAATTTTAAAATACATACATGAAATCACCTACATTTACCAACATCCTACCATCAATTAACGGTGTAGAAGTTCTATCCCATTCAGGAACTACATTAATTATATAAGTCAATTACAGTAATCAAATGATATACAATAGAGGTCGAAAAAAATTTCGATAGTATTTTTTCTTAGTTCTCCTCACACAGTTTAAGATGTGTGAGGAGAACTAAAGAAAAATATCGTCTGAATTTTTTTTGAATCCTTAATATACTGTTTGACTACTGTAATGACCTATAGAATTAATTATATTTTTCAAACTGTCCATACTAGACAATCAATTGATCAATGTACATAATTTTTCATCTGTATAAAAATATATAAATGTAAGAATACCATAGAATATGTATATTAATCAAAAGATGGATCTATGATTCTATGTAATACAATATTTTTAAAATTTTTAAAGTAGGAGATCCTAAAGTATCGAGCATCATTGCAAACAAGGAGGGTCTTGACGTGCGTCCTATGCATGCGGATTTGGACGCACCAAACAATTAGGCCGTGCATCCTGCGCACTAGGGACTGCCATCCAAGACAGTCGGATCGCAAATCTCATGCCGATGGGTCGAGCTGGGGCAGCAGTGGAGGTAGCCCCTTTAGCCCTC
>NC_025998.2:129643082-129675582 GCF_000442705.2 Elaeis guineensis
AGGAGAAAATGTCTCATTATGGTCAACACCATAATGTCGATGATATCTTTAGGCAATCAGATGAGCTTTATAGGTCTCCACCTTCTTGTCTGCGCTCTCTGATCCTATTGAAGATCCACTTACACCCTATGAATTTATCCTTTCAAGTGGATCAATGAGTATCCATACACTATTGACTTTCATGGACTCTATTTCGAACTTTATGGCTTTAAGCCACTAATCAGAGTCGAACCTCTGCATGGTATCCATCTAGGTGATCACATTCTTGTTTGTTCTTATCGAGTTCAACAGGATCACATCTCGGATCTAAATACCGAAGTATCTATCCGACAAATGCGATACTCTACCAGATCTCCTTAATGGTGTCTCTACAATGAATTTCAGATATGATCTAATCAAATCCGATTCTAATAAGTTCATTAGATTGTGTCGTTCTTCTACCTATCGAACTTCATAAGTTTCATATTAAAGGTATCAGTATCTTCACCATGGTAGTCCTTTTTTGAAAGAAATGCCAAACAACTTTTGTTCTTAGCATGGTACAAGTTATATCCCGTAGATTTTTTGAGGTTACCCTATAAAATAATACACATAGGATCGGGATCCAAACTAATCGGTCTATAATTGCTTGATATAAACCAAACACTCTCAAATTTTAAGATAAGAGAATATCAGCTTACGCCTAGTCCATATCTCATATAGAGTCCTTACGACTGAATTAGTTCAGAATCTAGTTCAAAATATAATAAGTAGTCTCAAAAGCATAACCTTAAGAAGAGACTGGCAGACTTATAAACCTCATCATGGATCGAACTATATCCAACAAAATCAATTCTAATAAGAGAGAATTTTATTCTCTTCTAGATATATCAAAAACTCACTAGAAGGACATTCTCCTCCTTGATCTGATCGAAGAGTTTCAATACTCTTTCTAGTTTGTTTCTCTACCTTATTATGAAATCATTTGAATATTTTAAATAATCCAAATTTATGGCAAATATATTCGTAGATCCAATACATCAGTATGTATTAGATTCAGAACAGCATTGGCTCGTTCATCTTTTCTAGCAAAAGGTGATTCGATCATCTTACTAAAGAAATAGGATTGACAGGTTGATAATGATTCATAATCATTGACTTCGAGAATTATCTTCTGTTGATCCTATTCTTATTAAATGATCGAGCCTAAATTGCCAAAGATAGACATTTATGACATTATCTACTTTAAGGAGTTTTGTTTATTGTGTACAATACACTAACAGGCTGTGACTATTTGTAAATGTCATTTCTTAGTTGTCCACATGATTTTGTCATTATTCATAATGATATCACAAAAAATATTAGACAACAGTGACAATCACTAAAATGATATTGTTAGAATTGAAAATTTGTTTGAAAATTTTTAAAATCAGGATTGGAACATAACTTCCATCTCCAACATATAAAAATCTCTTACTGTTTTTAAATTTTCTACTAATCTGAAGTCGTTGCAACAATTTGCTTGGACTTTCATATTCAATATCTAAGTAATAGTATCACAGATAGAAAAATCACAAGGTGTTATCATATAAGTACCTTGTCCAGCAATCTTTTGCTGATTTTTCTTTCTTAGTCTATTCGGATCAAGAGACTCTGCTAGAGTAGGTTAACCTTAGACTCTTTTGTCAGTTCAGACTCATTAGTCCAAGCACAACTCTTTTGCATCTTATTTTTTTTCTCAAAAAATTATTATCCCACTGAAGATACATCTTCAAAAGGTGCGAAAGAACTCCTTTAATAATTGAAAGATTTTCTCTCTCTAAGCATCAACGAATTTACAACTAAAATCGTGTTCTTTGCTACTCTCAAAATACAATATATGGTGATACGATCATTTGGCCACTTCTGATAAATGCCTTTGATCGCATCATGTGTGTTGGATATGAAAACTTCAGGTGTTGGATTCATAATCATATTTAGGATCCATTCGTGCTCTAGAACTATTTACAACTTTCAATATTATTTATCGAAGTTGAGTCCTATAAATAAGTCACTGTCAAACAGTGAATGGAGTAACAGACATCTAGTTATAACTGAAAGAAAAATACAAGAACTCTATATTTATGAATTGATTAAGCCTAAAGACTTGAACTTCAGTCTAAAGGTTCTCCCACTATTTTATACGAATTGATAGCCTTTATCTCCAATCTGAAGAATTACCTTAATTTCTTAGCAGATACTAGAATCCACACAGACTGCATACAGGTCCGAAGATGGCTCGATCAATCCATATATATCTATAGATAGGTTCTCAATCAATTATTTTTTCAAATAATTTTAGTAATTAATTTTACTTCAGATTTTATTTTAGTAGACGATGGGCCTCCACTGAAAGTTTTGGTTAGGTCCAACCATTAACATGAACCTACTCAGTATTTCTAACTAATGAATGATCAGGTCCGAAGATAGCTCGATCAATCTAACCATCATCAGATAGTATAACAGAGTCATCATATGATAAATGATAATTCCATCATTCTGAGAGAACACCAAATGGATGATGCCTACAATGTCAATCGAAAATAATGGACCCATTATCATTCACCTTAATGGGAGGCTATAATCTAGTTATTTCCAAAACTAGCTCATTTTATAGACCTAATAATTTAAAAAATTTAAGAATCAATTTAGAGAAGAGATAAGAAGAGATCAACAAGTAAACCACAATCCTCCCACTGACTTTACTAAGTCATTGAATTGGATTAGGATCATGCTAGTTGAAATGGCACCTAGATTAGTCACACTGATCAACCTTAATGATATGGATCAACTGAAATCACTTAGCGATCTAATTAAGACATAATCCATCAAATTGATCAGGTAAGTGAGATCGGTGAGAGGGTCTGCTAAGCTTGCCTTAGATACCATCAAAATGGTCAGGTAAGCCGCTCTCAATTAAAAATCACCGATCGAAATGTCAAACTTACCTTAGACATCAATTGGTTAATTAGTTTCAATTTGACCAACCTAATAATTTGGATTCAATCACTGAGCCACAATCAAGATCTATTTGATCTAATCAAAGACATAGTCTTGACCATCTACAACTATTATATTAGAAAAATTTTGATTAATCTAATTTAATATTTGATTAGACTTAATCAATTTCTCTATGTGGTCAATTAAATTTTTGATTCTAATCTTAGGTCTAACCCAATTAAAAAGATCTAATTTGAGCTAACCAATGCCTCCATGTTTTATGCAATGTCATTAGATCTTAAATCATAATTCTAGATCTAATCGATTCTATATTTAATTCTCAATTAAGTTTCAGCATTAACATAGGTTTAGATTTAGGTTTGAAATAATTTCAATCTTTTTTATTTTGTAAATAATTTATAATAAATATTATGCAAAGACTTTCTGTTCTGACTGGATCAATTTAATCAGCATTGAGCCGACTACACAAAGAGACTGGGTCAACTCAGTTCAAAACTGGATCAGCTCAGTAATTATGTGAGCACAATTCAAGAAGTTTCAGATCTGAAAATTCTTATATACCATTAAAATAAAATCAATCATAACACTTTTAGATCATATCTAAAATTTTTATAATTTGAGATTTTATGTTTTTATAATTAAAATAATTTTAATCATATAAATTAGATATCTTATATTTCATACAACTTTGTATCACATACAATAAACCTAGAGTTTCAAAATCTAAAATTTTGCAGAAAAGTAAGTTCTTCTTTTCGCATTCTTCTTCATGGGATCTAATCACATGGCACCCCTACATACCATAAGAGCACCCCATCGAATAGGAAGAGAGGGTCTTTAAATCTTTTTTGCTCCTATGATTGGATGGCCTAGTGATCAGCCCAATCCAAGTACTTGCTAATCGGATCATCTAATCTAGTCACATATCACATATGCATGAATTTAGATCTAATCTAAATTATATCAGATCTGATTATAATTTTAAATCGTATCTAAATCATATCATAAAATATCATATGCATGATATAAAATCAGATTTTATCAAAAATCAGCACAAACTAGAACAACCTTCTCACTGTAAGGGATAAACCCTACAGCATGACAACCTTATATCAATTTGTGCGATCCATCATTAATTAAATTTAGATCAAAATATCACATATCAGATCTAAATAAAATTAAAATTTAGATTTAATATGCACATAAATTATGTCATAATGAATATAGACTCTGATACCACTGATGGTGAATATAGACGATTTCATGCATGTATTTCAAAATTTTTTTGAATAAATTACAGCGAAAATCAATTAGATTAATCAACTTAATCTAACATGCATATGATCTAATCATCAAATCAATCTGCTCTAGGATCTATGACATAATATGTTGCATATAAAATCTGAAATAATCTAAAGATAAAATCAGCATGCATGCACATGAGTAGTAGATCACATCTACTTCTAATCTGAGTTCAGAACTCGATATCTTTGTATGGATCGATGATCACCACTATTGAAAAATATAATAGAGAAGATCCTTACTAGTTGCTCGTAGCCACACACGCACCCAACCACTATAAAAAATTCTCTCGAAGCTCCGATCTGATCGATCTTCTCGAAAGTATTAGCTCACACGAAGATCTTCTTCTTGACTGATCTGGATCTTTTCTTCAAATCTTTAAAACCTTTCCAAAGGTTGAAGATGAACTTCTAGAGTAGATGAAGAGGTGGAAGAAAGATGGAGAGAAAAATAATTTTTTTTTTATTTTTTCCCTCTTTCCAAACCCAAAGGTATAAAATCCTAGAATATAGATTTTGCGTACACCCCAAGAAGAAGGACTCTCCTCTTCTTTTTCATGCCATGAACCCATGTTCAACTCCTTTCAACATGAAGGCCTCTCTCTCAGGTCTCTTACACGCACAAGAATAAAATAAAACTCTTTTTATTTTAATGTGTAAGGTAGTGGGATGAAGAGTCTTGGAGATCATGGACTCTTGATGTATTGTAGCCCCTACTCAAAAGTTTATGCCAAAACACACCAAAAAAATATAGGATACCCATTCTCATATTTTTTTACAGTAAATTAGTTCTCCAACTGATCTTCTACAAAAAATTTCCTCAAAATGTCATACATATAAGAAAAAAAAATAAGTTGACATGGAGAGGTTGATTTAGATAAGAACAGACTCTCTTGATAAGAAATATTTTGAAATTTAATTTTAAAATCTTTTTTTATCAAAATTAAATCAAATTTGGATGTGAAATAGAGAGAGAGAGAAGAACTCTTTGGTATAAAAAAATCTCATACAAAAGCTATTTGTGCGCGAGGATATATGGCATCAAAGTAAGAGGCACATGGAAGAAGAGTTCTGTTCCAATAAGGACTCTTAATTTTCTTATTTGAATCCAAACTAAATCACATCTGGTTTAGCCTAAATAAAATATATGAAACTCAATCTAATTAGATTCATAAATTTTTAATCAAATTTTAATCAAATTAAAAATTGATTGAATCAAAGTTCTGATTAAATCATGAACAATTCTCTCTTAGCGATTAGGTCATCTCATAACTTAATCGCACCAAACCTAATTGAATATAATTCAATTAGATTTTATTTAATCTTTTTTGTATAATTAAATTGAACTAATTAATAATCTAATTACTAATTAATCTTTCATTAATTTACTAATACTTGATGAATTAATTTATTATAATTTTTGCATAAGATTAGTCATCAATCGAATTGATGATTAAGCTCTTGAACAATTCTCAATTGTTGATCAGCCACATGATCAATCAAAAATTTTTTTTGAGTATGATCCCATAGATTCAAACCTAAATCGATAGTATAAAAATAACTTTCTGAACCAATCGATTACCCATCTAGCAATGGTAACCCGACGTCCGAATAGGTCGAATGAAGGTGAAGCAACATTCAAGAACCTACTGATGTATGGTTACCGTATAATTTATCTTTTTGACTCTAATGCTCAAGGACGACCTAGGATTTAACTGTCAATCCTAGATAAGTCATTTACCTTGTATTTTAATCTTTTTCAAATCTATCTCATAGATTATCTGAGCTCAGATTTTACTAAATTAAAATATGTTGATATATTAACTCTTACTAATTCAGAGAGGTCAATCTCATCTTGACTCACATACCAATTTGATAAGTACTTGACTGCATCCAAAAATCTTTCATTACTGAATTAAAAACTCAGTTAGTCTGACACTAAAGTACAGTGAGTTACTTGCAAGTCACTGTGGTAATCTCAGGTCAGAGGGACACTTATGCCCATACCCTTTGCGAGCTATCCTTGACAGCAGAGTGCTCCGCAGTTGGTCACGTTCAGTAATGATATACTCCTACATCTCATCTGTATGCCATTCCAGTGTCTCTACATCATTTAGTTACGAGGACAACCAACGCATATGACACATAACGACCTACACTTGATATCGCTATCGTTCTAGTAATAGCGTATCATTTGGTCGCGAACCATTTAAGGATTACGCGATAAATTCTCCTTTATCGATCAAAATAATTCTAAAGACTTCATCGCAACATAAGAGTTCATTAGAAGATATAACCTTGTGATGAATAAGGTCAAATAACTTTTATTATTTATCAATTATATAATTATAATTAGCACAATCGTTAAATGATTGATTTTAGGATATATTTTTCAATATTTATCATATAAGCCATTCAAAATGATAAAATAATCATTTAGCAATTGTCTTGTATTTGTATATGCAGAATCCTTAGGTAGTGTGTCATGGATCGTAGTTTGATGGACCATCGAGTAATCAATGAGATGATTTCTATAAATATAGAGAGGGTGTAGAGTACTTCTATGATTATGCTTTTAGAAATACGATTCTCTTACATCAAGGATGGGCTCATCGCCCTTATAAAAGATGTGATAATAGAGAAATATTTGATAAGGATACAATGACTATCCATTTATATAGGAGTGGATTTATGCCCAACTACAAGCATTGGTATCTACATGGAGAGATGTGGGAGACAGTTACAAGAGTTACAAGTGAGTAGGACAGGGATACAGATAGAATGGCTAGTCCTGAATTTAACTGGGATGTGGAGGACAATCCAGAAGTTGATAGTGATATTTTCTATCGTATATATGCTGAGAGATGCTAATGAACCATTATAGCCGAGATGTGAAACATACACTGTATTATCAGCTACATCAAAATTGTTGAACTTGAAGGTCAAATTTAATATGATGATCAATTGTTATAATAGGATGGTAGCAATCATAAAAAAAATACTACCGAATGATGAGAAGTTTGTTGGAAGCTTCTATGCTTTAAAGAAAATGATGAAAGGATTAGGCATGGAATACAAGAAGATAGATACATATCGTAATGATTTCATATTTTTCTATAAGGAGAACCAACTGAAGAGATCATGTGATATATACAGTAAAAATCGAGGCAAGAGGATAGGAATCAAAAGGACATACCATACAAAGTTCTTCGATGCCTTCCCCTCACTCGTAGACTTCGGAGGTTTTACTTATCCAAGAGTACTACCGGACAAATGAGATGGCACAAAAAAGGGATTCGCAAGCACTCCGATATAATGAGCCATCTATTGGACAGTGAAATATGGAAGAAATTTGATGCTTGCCACCCTTTATTTGCTCAAAAATTAGGCAATGTCCGACTGGATCTATCTGTCAATGGATTTATATCGTTCAGTCATACAGTGGCTCCTTATTCATGTTGATCATTCTTTATTACTCCATACAATTTACCGTCTGGGATGTGTATGAAAAAATATAACATCTTTCTTACATTAGTCATTCTTGGACCACAACATCCTAGTAGAAATATTGATGTATATCTAAGGTCTCTTATTGATGAGCTAAAATTTTTATGATCCAATAACATACGTACTTTTGATGTATTGAAAAAATAAAATTTTATAATGAAGACTGTATTAATATAGACTATTAGCCATTTTTCTGCTTATGGGATGCTGTCAGGATGAAATACTCATGGAAAGTTAGCATGTTCCTATTGCATGAAGAATATAAAAATATTTTGACTTGAGCATGGTTATAAGCCTTGCTGGTTTGATTATCATCATCAATTTCTCTCTGAGCATCATCTTTTTCGAAAGTAGTGGGACAGTTTTAAGAGGAATAAGATAGAGAATGACCATACACCCCCACGACTTAGTGGTATGAAAGTATTTCATAGGGCATCCTAACTGGACAAAGTCTAGTTTGGTATACTATTTGACAAGCAAAAACCTCAGGGGTTAGCTAAAACTCATAACTAGATGAAGCGCAGCATCTTTTGAGAATTATTGTGCTGGTCCACCAATTTGATCCGTCATAATCTTGACATCATGCACATTGAGAAGAATGTATTCGGTAATATTTTCTATACTATTATGGATGTCAAAGACAAGATGAAGAACAATCCCAAGATTCGAGTAGATATGAAGAACATATGTAGTCGTCCTCTATTAGAGCTGGTTGAGGTGTCATCGATAAAATTTCTGAGGTCAAAACTATCCCGAGGTCAAAACTATCTTACACCTTAACAAAAGAGCAGTTGAAGGATATATGTGAATGATGTACAAATCTTAAATTTTTAGATGGTTATGCAAGTAATTTAGCTCTATACGTCAATGTCAAAAATTACAGGTTCTATGGGTTAAAGAGCCATGACTGATATATCTTCATGCAATGATTACTCCTATTGGCTTGGCATTATCTCTTTTCCAACCCCATATGGAGTTCTTTGATTGAGCTTACTTTTTTCTTCAGAGAAATATATGCTACCGAACTATCTGCTGACCATATTTTCAATCTTGAGGCTGGCAGTGTAGAGACCATATGCAATTGGAGAAGATATTTTCTTCTAGCTTCTTTGACTCTATGGAGCACCTCATGATTCATTTGGCGTATGAAGCTAGGATGGTATGCTTGTTTTATTTGTTTTTCATACTTGCCTTGTATCATTTTAATTCGTGCATTACTTGCCATAATTATATAATTAATCTGTGAATCTATTTATTCTTATTTTCAAAGATTACAGGATGTCTACTTCTAAAGGATAGAGCAGTGCTAGTAGAGGAGAAAGCTCCAGAAGACAGAGCTCTCGAGGAAAGAGCTCTCGTGGGGATAGCTTATATGGTTCTGCAACACTCATACCACATGATAAACTCTAACACTTTAGAAATTTTTTTTTAGATTATTTGATCCTCTATTACCTAATATAATATTCTTTATGATGTTTTACTACTTTCAGATTGGGACGACGTGGGGTCACCATTGATCTCACAGTCACACAGAGCAGTGGCCAGCTCTGAGCCTCAGCACCATGGTAGAAGATCCGTCCGGCTCATGGCACCTTCAATGCGATCGAAGGATAGAGAGCTCGTCCACGTTCATAGCTGCACGTAAGTACTAGATCTTCAAAAAATATATTTAAAGTTTAGCTATTTTAGAATCAATATTTATTATTCAAAATCAATTTTGCAGGATATTTAGGGAGACTGGGGTGTCCCGTGTGGTTATCGGGATCATCTGACCATTGATGTAGAAGTCGGTGAATGAGTTCTCTAATTGACCATCGGAGGCTTGTGACGCAGTTTGGGAGATGTTCTTGATAAGTCAAAGATATTTAATTTTTAAATTCACGATATGTTTGTATTCTATTTATTAATACATGCTTACTTTTAATTGCAGGAGTACTATCAATTTGAGACTCTTCACGATAAGTAGGCTAGCCATCGGATCTTCGAGAAGGTGGCCATACGTAGGCTCTGAGATAGGTTGTACAATCTCAGATTGTCCGTCATAGAGTTCTCTAGTTTCAAGTCACCATTAAATTGAAAGTCTTTCATGGATCACTAAATGTGAAGAGACATATGGGAGATCCTTTATAACCAGTGGAGCAGTGAGGACTACTAGTCTGATAAATGATAGAAGATCCGACAGAATCAGACTATCCAGTAAGATCCAATCAAGCATACCGGTGGCTCTATTGGCACACATATTATAGCAGATAGATTGATAAAAATTTTAAGCTTATATTAATCTCATATTTAGTTGATCATATGTATATTTTATTAATTTAATTTTATTATTTACTTATTATAGATACGGTAGCTAGGTCATGTACCAGGATAATTGTAGTTGTAGGAGGCGATACATCAGTTTAGGAGGACCGATGATTACTTAGATTTAAGATTCAGACAGATTATGGTAGCTTAAAATATTATTTATTAAGTTTTTATATATACTAATATATATAATAGCACTAATAAATTTTTAAACTATATAGATGGATTATGCGGAGTATGTCGAAGTGCGGCACGGTGAGGACCCATCCTCTCAGCCCCTCCTTGACCTCGAAGAATGGCTCAGGGCCATCGGAGGGGTGAGTAGGAGTCGGTTCATAGGGTTCGAGTATAGCTTCGACTCTCCAGTAACTTACTAGTTTTTGACATCCTCTTCTTAGCCCTCGATGATCCAGACATAGGGTGATGTACATATCGAGGAGGTTATGCAAAGATTTTTTTGTCAACAATCTTAGAGCTTTCAGAATGCCATTCGCGAGATTGTTGTTGAGATTCTTCGAGATCCACATCTGCACGATCAACTGAGCTCATTGTCATAGCCATCACAGCTGGTGAGTTAAGCAGTATTAATAAATTTTTTTACTTGTTTTAAATTTTTATATTTAGAAGTTTCACATAATTGGCTTGAGTCAGGAGAAAAGAATGTAGGGGTCAAAAGTCAATCTATCTATCTGATGGATGGACCGAAGGTGTAGATACATCCGTATTATTGAATGAGCTGTGTAGGAATAATCCATTCAAGAATTGAAAAAATATATTGAAATATATCTCTCCGTACCGGTTTAGACTTTAAGTAGGAGGAAGGGAGTGCCCGGGGGTCAAAATTTAATCTAACCAACTGATGGATGGAAAAGAGGTATCTAACTGTCTATAACTTCATATCATCAAATAGAACGTGTAGTAACAATTCGTTCAAAAATCAGAGTATATTAAAGTATACCCCTCCGTGCCAGTTTAGGCTTCAAGCGGGAGGGAGGGGATATCCAGGAGATCAAAATTCAATCTAACTATCTGATAGACTGGTTAGAGGTGTCTATAACTCCATATCATCGAATAAAATGTGTAAGAATAATTCTTTGAGAATCGAAGGAGTATATCAAAATATGACCCTCCGTAAATGTTTAAGCTTGAGATGCACCAATTACTTTAGTTTTATGATTTCAATTAATTTAGTTCTAAAATTATTAATAATATTTTATTTTTCTTCATTACAGAATATTGAGATATCCGGCTCTCATCCACCTATTACTGTAAACGGCGTACAGGAGGAGAAGGATCTTCATTGATTTAATTTTTTTTAGTTTTGATATAATGTATTTAATTTTGATATTTGAACAATGTTATCTTATACAATTGGATAATTCATATTTTTTATATAATATTAATTTTTTATTTATAATGATGATAATTAATTATTAATTATTGTAGTATCTGAAAATATATGTTGGTTGTTAATTTAATTATAGCAAATTTTAATCAATATATTTTTTATATTTTTTAAAAAAATCTATTATTAGTGATGTCTTACAGTGGTCGCTAATATATTTTTTTAAATTTTTAATTTAAATTAAAAAATAATCTAAAAATTATGATAAATGATGGGCATACCATCACTAATTATTATCATTAATATTTTATTAGCCATAATTTTTTCTGCTATCGCTAATAATGATCTTCAACGTCCAACTTTTTTTTGATGGTTTATTGGCGATGGTGTGCTATCGTTAATAGTATTAGCGATAGTTTTTCAGCAAAATACCATCGCTAATAAATAATTTTCTTATAGTGTCATTAAGAAACAAAGGATATGTAACTTTGTCCTCGTAAGAGATTAATTCCTTCAAATATGAAGTTCTCTATCAATGAAGACAGTGGTAATAAACTGGAAAGCGAATTCAAAAAAATCTTTGATACTATAGTGTAGAGCCACATTAACCATCCATAAAATAGAAAAACCAAGAGAGAACAAAAGAGAAGCGCATAATAAATTAAAGAGAGCTTGAAATTGACAAGAGGGAGAACTTTTTTTTGGTTGAGACAAGAGAAGATAAAAGTAAATGTGATTTGTGAAGTAAATATAAATCATCTTCTTCGGTGGCATAATTTGAATGACCAATGAGTCTAGCCAAGATCGAAGGCTGAGTAATGAGTAAAGTAGCCATTAGCAGAAATTTTGGTTCTCCAATTACAAGATTACTTATGATTTGAGTGGATCATGATCAAGATACTTTTGATAATTTGAGGTATCAAATCACCAAGAATAAGGGGCATACATTTACACTACCAATTCCTTCTTTGGTGGATAAATATCATGGGAAAATCTAATTTACTCATATTCTTGTGCTTTTTAATATGGATAAGTTACCTTCCCATTAGTAGTATTTATCCATGAACTAGAAAAAAAAATCTTATCCACCTAAGGATAGCTAAATCATTTTTCCATCATCCAGTAAAGTAGATATTTAATTTTATTTCTAAAATGCTCCATCATCATTTTCAATGCCTTGATCATTTAATTCTCAATAACTCAATCATCTATTTTCTCCAAACCTAAAAAGTATAAAAGCTATCATGGGAAATATGGATAAGTTTTAGCAACTTATGCAAAAAAGTAGTAATTCAAAAAAACATAAGTAATAGATTTTAAAGATACTTTCCTATATATAAAAATATATAAATAAATTATTTTTTATCTAAATATTTTTTAAAAAATATTTACTTAAGAAAATATAGATTCCTATAAATTTCTTACCACAAAAGAATAGACCTTAAAATAAAATGAACGCATAGAAAGTGAAGCAGCAATGATGAAAATGACATCGAATAAATAGGTTGTTTTAGTTTAAATGCTTGCGGTACAAAAGCATATCGAAACAACCTTCTCTTTCTCACACATTTGCAGCCAACTACAACACACTCTTATATCGATGTCTAAGAATCTCTCAAGGCCATCTCACCTAATTTATATCTAGATTTTACCTTTAACTCGGGGCATCGATCTCTCTTGAGACGAGTTATATAAATAGACATCACTTGAATTATCATATTTTTTTCATTATGTGTTCCTATACTTCTCGCTTTGTCATTCAATCACCTTTCAATAGTGAGTTTTAATTTATTTTACTAAGACATTAAGCTTGATCGCTCACAATTTCATCGATCAACTTGATTGATTTGGCATGCATGCTCATAACCCTTGATTTTCAGTTTTTTATGTTCTTCAAAAAAAAATTATGGATATAACCAATTTGTTGGATTATTGGGACCACTAATTTGTATAGTAGATTCGGGCTGGCAATTCATGTTTGTGGGTCGTAAACGGATCATGTCGACCTAGAGATATAATATAAATTAGCTCAATCCGAACACAATCTGTTTAATTAAATGGGTTGACTTATGGAATACGAACACGATACGAATATACATGGATTGACATGATACGACCCGTCTGCTATGATTAATAATCGTGTTGACAGATCAAATGGATACACGACCCGCCTAATGATCCATTTAACTATTTGATTTATTTATAAAATTTAATTAAAATAATAAAAATTTGATCAAAAAACTAAAATAATATAAAAATGATTTAGTTACATGTTATGCTAATTTACATCTCTAAAATAAAGTTAAACAACTTTAAAAAATTAATCTTTTTTACAAACATTCCTCACTTACCTTCAAGTAATCTTAAAATAAATGTGTTAAACGTATTTAAATGTGTCGTGTAACTCTTTAATCTGTTTTAATTCTTTTAGTTAAAGGGGTCAAAATGGATCAAAACGAGTTATACGGGTCAACTCGCTTGAGATACGAATTTATTTCAAATCTAAACCTACTTAAGTATATGTGTCCATGTCAACAAGTCCCCGTGTTGAAAATTATCAGCCCTACAGTAGATGAAGGGTGGATAATGATTCATCCCAGCTGTGTTTGACCAGACAGCTCTTTATCTGCAGCAGGTTCAAGCAGTGGAATTGTGAATGTCTCGAAAGGGAATAGTTTCTTGGGAGCAAGAAGAAGCTACCGGAGACAACTGAAACTCTAATCGCAATAGTTGATTTCATGAAGTTTAATCATGATGCACAGATTTTGGCTACTAGCGTAAGAATGAATAGGAATGGTCTAAAATTGATACATGTTCCATCTCCTAATGCCTTCTCAAACTGCCCTCCTCCCACATCTAGTTTGTAGTATCCACATGCTTTGGATTTCAGTCCTCATGGAGGTTTCATGGCCATAGGAAATGCTGGTCGAAAGGTTCTGTTGTACAAATTGCATCATTGTCAAAATGCATAATCTATCGCAGCTGGTCAGAAACTTTGTCTTGTGGTATGGATATCAGAAGTCTTCTTCCCCCATGGTAGAAATCTCTTTGTTCTAATTAGCATCAGTTTAGATGAAGCCTTCCAATGGTCAGACATTACATTAAGACTACCTACAAAGAAGGCTTGTCAAGAAAACGCAACACTGAGAAACGATGTTAAGAGCCTTTCATACAAGTGATTAAATTTTTAAGGTTCTCACTCTGACATGCTTCCATTTCCAGTGCAATGCTTACATAAGGGCTTAGAGGGACAGCCCAGATTCCTCATCCTCTTCAAGGGTGGAGGTGTACACAAAGTAGAGGGACCAGATGAGACCAAAAACACCAAGAAGGATCCATCCCAGCACGTTGTTGCTGAGCCCCAGGCTGAGCCCCATCCCTTCGGTGGTCATCCTCTCATCAACCAGGGCCAGGACTGGGTTTGACACGCTCATCACGCTTGCAGCTGCAAGCAACGACGCTCCCATGCTTCCGCCGGTGACCGGCGGCTTCGCCTCCGAGGAGCACCTCACCCTTCCACCTCCAACTCTAATCTGAAGCAATCCTGAACAGCCCATATCCAAAACAAAAAACTGTCAGTAATTTGGCAAAGATGGCCGTCATCTGGTTAATAATCATATAAGTTTACCTAGCACCGGCGACGAGGAGATGCCGGTGAGTCGCCGGGGCACAGCAGCGCGTGCAACTGTTGAGGCTAGTGTGGTGGCACTGATTGTTGCCATTTGTCTGTGCTAAGGAAAAGGAGGGTTGAGGAGAAGAAGGGTGTGGGCGTGTGAGGAATGGGTAATTATTTCATTCAGATAATTCCAATATTGCATGAACCTACGCCATGCTCCACCAAAAAGAAAAAGAAAAACAAAAGGAAAAAAAACACCATTGGTTAGGCGCAGATAGGATAGATTGCCTTCCAAATCTCATCCTGTCACAGCCAACCAATAAGTTCCACGTGGACGCATAATCTTCAACTAAAGAACAGCTATATGTGCGCTTATGCTGCTGGAACATTCAAAGGGAAGGGAAAACTATAGCAATCATAGAGATGCTTTAAAGAAAAAATCCACTGACCTTTTGCGGCAACAAAAGAGCAAGAAGCTATTAAGGTTGCATTTGGTAGCTGGCAATCTATCCAAATTACTGATAATTTAAAAGAGTTCTATCAGATTATCATTAATTCAGATTATCAGGTAATTCAGATTACCTTCTATGAGATAATCTGAATTACTAAGGGAAAGGATGGATATCCAGATTATACTACTTTGATAATCTTATAAAAAAATTTCTGAATGAAATTGTCCTCCTCAACCTCCTCCTCCGCATCCTCCTCTTCTCCGATGGCCTCCTCCATCGTCATCCTCTCTAGCGGCCTTCTCCTCAACCTCCCCGATGGAGCTGGATGAGGTAGGAGATGTCCTCGAAGATGCAGACCAGGGGCAAGGTGTGGGGCGAGGGAGATGTTCTAGGGGCGGGGGACATGGTTATCGAGCCAAATGTGTCCGCGCATGGCCTCTGATCGCCACCACAAGTGGAGGAACTCCTAGCATCGCGGCCAGAGCTGGATAAAGCCGGCGATGCCGAAGACGACATGGCGGAGGGAAAGCGGCACGGCGGTGTCATCCTCCAAGGAGGGGGAGTCAGGAGAAGAGATGCGGGCAGTGGAGTCGCGGGTGGCCGGGGGGCGGCACGGGCGGTTGGGGGGCTGGGGTGCGGTGGCTAGGGCAGTGTCGGTGACCAGAGGGACGAGATGCAGTGCCGGAGGCGCGACGAGTGGGTGTGGGTCATCGGGGGGCCAGACGACGGTGCGGGAAGATGGGAGAAGGCATGAAAAATCGAGGAGCAACGAAGGCCACCGGGGGTGGAGGGGAGGGGGAGGAGGGGTCGGGATGTGGCATGTGGGGGAAGGAGAAGGAAAGAAAAAAAAATAAAAAAATAATAATAAGTATTAAAACATAGCATAATTTTTTTTATATAATATTTTTTATTATTAAAAAAAATAAATAAATAGTTTAAAATACTAAACTAATAATTCGATTTAAGGATATTTTGAATTTGATGTTACATACAAAACTAATAACTTGATTATCATACGAAACATGTCAATCAAGATTTTCAGTAATTTTACTGCAACATTACCTGCATGTATCCAACACAGTAATCAATATTACTGTCAATCTATCCAGATTGCAAGTAATCCAGATTATTTTTGTCTCGCAATGCACCAAACGTAACCTTAGTCAATATTGGGGCAGATTATATGGGATAGATAATTACATTTGATCATGTTATCGGTGTGCAGTTGTATCTGATTAGACATATTTGTTGGCTAACCAACACGTTTCTCTTATATTTCATGAAATATATCAACAAGGAAACAAAGATGAAGGGATTAATGATGGCAAAACAGCACAACCTTAGTATTTAGCCAATCTCATGTGGAAGCAAAATGGTTGGGAGAGTAACATAAACCATTCAATCTCATGGAAGCAAAATGAGATTGAATTATTTCCACCAAGTTTTGAAACATGTTTTTCAATTAAATATTCTTGCGAACCCGGCACCTGAGGCATGTTTGGATAGGAGATGTTGAATTTTAGAATGAAAATAAGTGGCTTGTATTCTAGCCATTCAATTTGAAAGAATTTTATACCGATTTTGATTCTAATGAAAGATAGGAATGCCTCGTTCCTCCAAAACCATAAATCCATTCTTTCTTAAATATTTAAATTTTATTTTAATATTGATTTTGATTTCAATCATAAATTAAAAATATTAAAAAATATGATTATTCTGATTCTAAACCAAATGTATCGTCAAGTGGAGGGAATCCTCAATGGATGGCTATGAATCTGTCAAAGATATATTTAGTTTTTTTTTTAATTTTAAATTTTTATGAATGGATTGACTAGCACACTCTTTCGTTCCTTACAAATGTCTTCCCTTTTCCCGTACACGATAATCTTGGTTTTACCAACCAGTAATTGTGCTGTTGTAGCTGTTTCCATTAATTTTTTTCCCAAAAGGTAAGTGTCTATTTCTCACCCATTCAGATTCTGACGAAGGGAAAATTAGTTGCTCCAGTAACGCCGAGCAGAGGGCAACAGTGCATGTACGTACGTGGAATCCAAATTTTTTTTTTTTTTTTTTTGATAGAAAGAATCCAATCTTTTGGTACCAGTAAGAATTATGGTCAGGAGCCAACAGCACGAATAGTTGGATTGACTTCATATCCATATTTTGGAGTCTCATGATTTTGCCTGCTAAGATCAGAAGTTTGATTGACTCTGTGTTTCATATGTGAGGTATCATTGTTTTGGTTTTGACCATATTTTACCTTCAATAGACTTCGATTATTAAGAATCTTACGGTCTTGCTTTTAAAAGATGTTTTATGTAGGAGAATATATTTTAATTCATATAAGCTATACTTCTTCTTGACTCATAATTGATGTAGGACTAAAAATATCATTCTCCTATAATAAATTAAAGAATGAGGCATCAAAAATTTACTCATCAATTTCAAAAATTCAAGCGATCAATCCTAGCTGTTTGTGATCACTTTGCGAAAAAATTTACTGCTACAGTGATGCAGCACAAAATGCAACTAAGCCGGTGCCTACGTGGATCTCCAAATATTGGGTTTTAATGGGATTGGAGAACAAAATAGAGATTCAGTTGAATTATTTGTCAATTTCAAAATTTTTAAATATTAAATCTGGCCATGATCTTTTAAATATCATGTCCTTAACTGGTTGATGTTATAGACGAAGAAAAATAACATTGGAGGGAGATTTTTTTAATAATATAGCATACAACACGGCAAGGTTGATATTTACAACAACTTTGGATGGTAAAAGAGTTTGCAAGTGAAATAAAAATTGAAAAGTTTGCTTCACAACCTAAAATTCTATCTAAAAGAAATAGCCAAAAAATATTATCTAGATTTCTTAATTTTATATAAATATCCAAGATCTATCACATATTTGGTTGGAAGGAGTCTCATTTCTATTTTAATTTTCAGAAGAATGAAAATGCCTTAATCCATAAAAATCAATCCCTATTCTTCTTTACTATTCAAATTCTATTCCAATTCTGATTTATGAGAAAATAACTATTTCGATTTTCATTCCAACTCATTCTGATTTCGACTCTAATTTTAATTATAAACCAAACATATTTAAGGTTATAACTCATGTGAAATTAAACACATATCTATACAAGTCCTCACATACTTATTTTATCTAAATTCTAGTATCCTAACCAAGCTAACGGTCTAATCCATGCAAATCTATTTATAAGTACGGCAAATTTGATTACAAATAACATGATCAGCCCCTGTGGTCAACTCCAATGAGCTTGTACTACAATGTCCCAAATCTATTTAGACTATGGATTGGGTTTACTTTGATATTATTTATAATAATTTAAGACTTCGATAAAAAAAACTAGTTAGAAGGTATAATTTGATTTTTTTATTTAAGATCCGCCTGATGAATGTCTCTGTACAATTAAACATATACCAGCATGGTTCCTCATAATCCAGAAAGAAACTTTGAGATTCATACCACAAGTTAGAGACAATCCAAACATTATTTGATCTCTATTTTAAACTAGCATATAACCCGCGTGATGTGCAGAATATTTTTTTATTTAAAAAATATATCCATAAAAAATATTTTTTTAATTAATTATATTTTTTATTTTAATAAAAAATTTATTAATAAAATTTTATCATTGGATGATAGAAATTTATCAAGAACCTACTGAAAGAGACAATAAATAGCTGCCAAGGTTCTCATCCGAAGTCCTAGTGAACTGGTTCAAGGCTGGTGGGACCTTCAAACGTTGCTTGAGAATCCTCCTCTGCCTTTGGATTCTGACCACCTTCGGCCATTTGATGACCTGGTGGAGGTCCTTCTTCAGAGGCAAAACCCCTCCAATCCCAAACCGTTTCAGCTGCTTCTCAAACAGAGGATTCATAACTTTCTCCTAAGATCCAAAACCAATGCAAGAACAATTGTACATAAAAAAAAAACTCAGTATAGCATAAAGAAGACAGTGGCTTGAAGAATCTAGCAATAAAAAGTCAAAAATAATTTATCATTTTCTTCTTCCCGGCACCACATCCTTCCCACCCCTTTTGAGAGCATATAGAACTCATCCTATGCCTAAACAGTAAAACGTATGCTCAAATTATGCAGCTCAAAAAACTAACCAAAGAGAATGGATTTTTCTAGCTTATTCTGGAAAGTTATCAAGTAAGATCTCAACAAAGTCATCCAAAGGCCAGTCTAGCTTCTCCTTCTCCTCCATCTCGTTTAACCACAAGATGACATGCACCCTCAGCCTCATAACCTAGTAGTCCTTCGCCAGCCGTGTCACTATGTACACTTCTAGATTCTCCTTATGAAGCCAGTACATCTCTGCCTTCTTCGAGTCCTTGAGATAAACCCCCCCTCACCTCAAATTCCCTCATCTATTTTAAAAGTTGGCAGGTATCCATCATCCCCTCACCGATCCATGAATGCCTTATTCTCCCGGTTATCCTTCTCTATCGTCCACAAGATCTCATCTTCTAACTCTACAATATTCTCATTTTCACCAGAGGCACCATCTTCTATAGTAACCGAAACATGTGGTTTTTTGAATAAATCAACACCAATAAGGCCCTTATCTTGCACAGCACCAATAAGACCCATATCTTCATATTGGTGAGGAGGACCGGAGACTTGAGCAGTGCGGAGGGGTTGAAGCCCGAGGAGATCATGAGGCATAGGGAGCATGCGATTGGAAGGTGTGCTGGAGACATCGACTTGTATCTCGTTCCTTCGACTGACAAAATCCTAGGATCCGCGCTCGTGGCTCACTCCTCTCACGATCCTCCTTCATTCCCCTGGTGAAACCCTCGAAGGACTTCCAGTGCCCCATCGTGGAGAACTCTGATCTCGGCCTCTGGATTCTCCACCATTTTTTGATCCACCAGAGAGAGAGAGCGAGCGAGAGAGAGAGAGAGGAGTTGAGATAGGAACAGAGGTCGCGAGGAGAGGAGGTCGAACCGAAGCGATAAGAGCTCTTGTCTGTTTTCTTTTTTTTTTCTCCTTCAGCATGGCAAACGGAGGCATTTGTATTTTATACATATGATGAACGGATGCTTCTCCATTGAGAGACCTCCGTTTTAATATGTATATATATATATATTAGATATGTAGTTATTAGATTTTCGCAAAGCCCATATTTTATTTGTGTATGCTGAATTATTTTTTTTTATAAAAAAAATTATATAAGTAATGAGTTACGTTTATACTTTTCCAGTGGTACATTTGAAATATCTAATCTTGATAAATGCATGATCTGAACACAAACCTATGATACAACCATCTGATCTATAGTTCAATGGTTCAAGTCAATGACTTACCATATTATTATTATTATTATTATTATTATTATTATTATTATTATTATTATTATTATTACCAAAAATATTATATATTATATATTATTATATATAATAATATATATATATATATATACGCTTAATGGTCCGTACGTCGTAAAGTGGATCCAGTCAAATCGGTAAATTAGAGGATTGCATCTATCTTGAACAACTCCAGCAACAAATCCGTATTGAGATCGTCACTTAACCTCACATATAATAGTCTAAAAATACACCAGATAGACGGCCCAGATATCCCAGTGGCACACAGAGAAAACTAGTTGGATCAGAATGAAGGACGAAGGCAGTTAGAATTCGATTGTTTCTCAAAACCACCCTCTCTCTCTCCCGCTCGCCGTGAGCGTCCACACTCCTTTCCTTCTACGGCGCGTGGACTCCTTCCCCCTCCCATTTCCTCCACGCGAAGATTTTGGTTAAATATCTTCTCCGGTCAAGGTGTTTTTTGATAGAATCTAGAGTTCTTGGACGGAGATGTGATGGCACGGGAGGGGTGGGCCGCGGCGTCGGAGGCCCACGGCGTGGCATCGGCGTCGGCGGCGGCGGCGTCGTCGTCGTCGGCGAGGAGCTGGATCCTGTTGGACTTCACCGGGGAGGAGAAGGTCCTGGACGTGGACAAGTATGCCATCATGCAGCGGGTCCAGATCCACGCCCGCGATCTCAGGATCATCGATCCCCTGCTCTCCTATCCCTCCTCAATCTTGGCACGGGAGAGGGCCATCGTTCTCAATCTCGAGGTGGATCCTTTTCGTATTTATTGTTTTTTTTCTTTTAATGATTCGTTTTGTTTTCATTATTGATTCCTTCTAGTGGGATTTTGTTAATGTGCTAACGTGTCCTTTCTTTTTCTTGGAAAAAACAGCACATTAAAGCGATAATCACGGTAGAAGAGGTATATTGGACTCTCCCATTACTTGTTCTTTAGTAATTAAAGTTGGATTTTTTTTATTATTATACTTATCTGTTTTGATGTGGTTTTGTTAGTATTTAAGTTGTTTGAGTAGATGCAATATATGATTCTGCATCAGTAGTTAAAGTAGTAGGAAAGGAACAAGCCTTTTTTTTTCCCCGCTCTATGATTACTCTTCTTTTTCTTGATGGATTCTGTTCTGTAGGTGTTGATTAGAGATCCTTACAATGAGAATGTCATTCCGCTAGTGGAGGAGCTTCGCAGGCGTCTAGCCGCTGCCAATGTAGTTCAGCGAGCACAAGGCAAAGGGAGCGGACAGAATATGATTGAAGCTGCCGAAGAAGATGGTGGTTTGTAATATTACTTGACTGCTTAAGAACTGCTTTTCCTGATTGGTTATCTCTGATGTGATAACAAATGAAGAAAAAGAAAAAGAAACATTGAATTTAGGTTATTATGGCCTTTTTTCTTAAAAAAAATAAAAAAGACTAATTTTCCAGGTTTGGTTAAATGTTAGCTGTATTTTTTCTTGAAGGGCTTTTGACAAGTAGAAACCAAATCATCTTTTTTCAACTTGCATGTTTAGGCTATCTGTTAACATTTTTTTAGTAAACTCAAACCGTACAACAATTGAGTACTCATGATATAGAAATGGTTCTTCTCATCTTAAAGGATATAAAAATTTTTCAAATTTAACCATATCACAGTGAAGTTGTCCATGACTCAAATTTACATGATAAAGAGGCCCCTGATAATTTCAACTCGAACCATGCTATAATGAAGTCAGTGTCGGCAGTCTCAACTTCCATGTGAAGGCTAAAAAATGTTGACTTTACATAAAAGCTCGAATGCAGATAATTGTTTTCGATTTACCAATTAAGAAAAGAATGATTAGATGTGATAATGCACTCATTGCCGTAAGGTAACATAGTGCGTTAATATTTCAGTATAACTTATAAATTTGATTGACTTTAGATAACTAATATAAATATTCCCAAATATAAATATAATTTATTTTCATGAATTTTCCTACTTTTTGTTTACAAAAAGAAAAAATAAATTTATTAATGTGGCCATTTGATCAAAGCATTTAAAATCCATTATATAAACTATTGATATTTTCATCTTTTAATTGTACTTGTTTTCTACCAAATTGTGAAAGGATATTAGCATATTTATTCATTATAGAGAAACACTGGATGATATAGTTTGATTTATGTACCTTCAAATGCATTTTTGAGATAGAATATGCCAAAATTCCTTCCATATTAATACATTCCAGCATTGGAATATTTATTTTGAACATTGCTCATAAGGTGTATTGTTGCAAAGAGAAACATAATCTTATTAATAATTAATAAGGTATAAGTTATTGTCTCATGTTTTGATATCCATGTAAAGAGTACAAGGTAACATGTTATATTCATTTATTAGTAAGATAAAAAAGAGCCATGAGCCCATGACCCCATTGTGGTCCGGCGGTCCATGGTCCTGGGAGGGGCAGACATAATGTTTGGTGTTTTCCTTTTTCTTTCTTTTTTGTTTTTTTTTTTTTTGTGTGTGTGTGGGTGCGCGCGCGTGTTTTGTGAACAAAGTGGCTGCCTCGGCCACGCAACTGTGTCATCATGCTCGTCGGCTCAAGCTTTTTTACCACAAAAAATGCTAAATGATGATGTTTCGTATGGGCCTCTTTTTCCAAATGTAATTTGTTAGACAAGCATTATTGTTTAAAAGCCCTGAAAGTGCTCGTATCTTGCAACACAGAATCTCCATTTGAGTTTCGAGCCCTTGAAGTTGCTTTAGAAGCAATTTGTAGCTTTCTTGATGCTCGTACGACAGATCTGGAAACTGCTGCATACCCTGCATTAGATGAGCTAACCTCCAAGGTATGTGAAAAGTTACTTTCTATACGATGCATCCTTTCTGACACATAAACACCACTTATTCATTTGTTTGAAAAATTCTGTTAATTCAGTTTCATTTCATGCCAAATTTCCTCTCATAGCATCATGTCTGGACCATATTCTAAAAT
The DNA here is from genome assembly GCF_000442705.2 of Elaeis guineensis. Lineage (NCBI taxonomy): Eukaryota > Viridiplantae > Streptophyta > Magnoliopsida > Arecales > Arecaceae > Elaeis > Elaeis guineensis. Next base: position 129,666,908 of record NC_025998.2, read on the forward strand.
CTAAATTTGGCCAAAAGTCAAACCGTACACTAGCACTAGGTCACATCTTCACCTTAGATGTTGGTAGAAAACATCATTTCTTTTTTAAGATTTTGAAAATATCTAGGTAAGGAGAGATTGTTACTGTTTTTTGTCTTATGTGTCTCAAAAAAAAAAAAAAAAAACCATTAATTTAAACTTTGATGTTGATGTTATCTCTGTTTTCTGTTTCATGTGTCTCAAAAAAAAAAAAAAAATCATCCATTCCATTAAATTAAAAATTGATGTTGATGCCATCCAAACAATTTGTGTAGTTGACATGGAAGTTTGTTAGGTTAAATTCATCTTCCTTTTCTTATTCAGAACATTCAAGTACTTTATTGTTGGAGTGACCACTTTTAATTCCATGATTTCATATTCAATATTCACCTTCTTAATATCTATTTGTTTGTACGCCTTGATATCCAAAGATTTTGGATTATACCATATCATCTTTTTTTGCTTCCAGCCTTTTCTTTCTAGTGTGACATTTGGTGACCCTCTGTAATTGTAAACTTAACAAGCTTCTTTTGGATTGAGTTTTGATGCTTTATTTGCAAGTATAAAAATTACTTCAGTTATTGGCATCAGTTACATGGGATGCAAGAATTCAGATCCCAGTGGGACGTCTTGTGAGACATCGGGATGAGGTACTATCCCATGTATTGGGACAAGGTCATCCCGCTAGCATCCCAGCATCTCGATCCGGACGTCTTGGGATATTCTCTGTCCCAAGGGTCCGGATGGTGTGGGACCGCGGCGTGTCCTGTTTCATGAAAAAATCAGGACAGTCCCGTCCCACGTGATTTAAAACCTTGATGAGATGTTCAAGCTATTCAGTTATTACAAGCAAACATGAATTTTGAGTGTAAGTTCACGTTGTTATCATTGCATGATAAGAGATAATCCTTCAACTACAAGATGTCTAAGCTTTGATATGAAAACCAGTTAATGCTAAGTCCCCTAAATCTAGTTGGAGGTTATATCATGCTTATGAAATTGCAAAGTCACCTTGTAGAGGGAAGAAGACGTCCTCATTTTCTAGCATCTAGAGTCACAATAAAATAAAAATAAAAATGCTGCTTATGCCATCTAACTAATATACTCGGTTCTGCAATTCTCTCATCCAACTCAAATATGACAAAGTCACATAAAACTAAGGAATGCCATCTGTCTCTTATAAAAATCAAAATCACATGATTCATATGATTAAGCAGCATGGGAAAGTCATTAAAACTTGAATTTTCAGAAGGAAAAAAAAAGGAGCAAATTATGACCCACTAAATGAAAGTATTATAAGGCATGTCCAATAATTTCACAAGCTAGTAGTCTTAATCAACTCATAGACTGTCTGTTAATTTAAATCTTTGTATTCTTTGGTTCATATGATGCACCTTCCTGACCCAAAAGAAAACAAGAATATTAATTGTATCTTAGAAGATTTTTTTCCCCTGTTGCTATCAATATGTTCTACCTTGTGCTTTTGGCAATTTGGTTAACAAAAGTCACCATCTGCAGATTAGCTGCCGTAACTTGGACAGGGTGCGCAAGCTTAAGAGTGCAATGACAAGGTTGACTGCTCGCACTCAAAAGGTGCAGATTTTTGTTTTAACCTTCTTAACGTGCTTTGCTGACATATCTTAATTGGTTATGTGTATTGACATATTCTGCTGAGGGTAAATAATACATGTCCTGCAACACTCATGGCTTTATTAGGTTGCATCTGTTGTCATAACATCGTTAACTTGTTACACATGTCTTTGATATTTCTTTTGATTTGTGCATCATTGTTTCATTGTATTCTTGACATTTTTCTGAAAAGATGCAGCAGCTTGGCTATCTTATTCTATTTAGCTTGCCTCTTGTTTGCTATCAGGGAAAATGTTGTAGGCTTATCCTGTGAGAACCCATTAGTTTTTTTTTGCTATTTCTGGAAATGCTGATTAGATGATGTGGATTGATATGACGGTAGGAAACAAGGAAATCTTAGTTCCTGATGAGGTGATTTTCAACTGTTGATTCATGGGTATCTTGAATTAACTGGTCAATCTATCCCTGCATGCTTATATACCAATACGTCGCTCTTTTTGGTGTTTACTGTGATTTCCATATATGGCACTGCTGGATGGGTATCAAAAGGTGATTCTGTTATTTATCTACATCTGCAAGATATTAAACATATTATTCCTAGTATGGCATGCAGTATAGTTTCCTAGGTTCCTTCAGGTGTAGATCTTAACTGCAGACATTACATGGCAGATACATCATCCCTATTAACATTAGTTAATAGGGGAAGTGTTCTATAAAAATTGATTTCAGGAATCTGGGAACATATATAAAAGTCATTTTCATGCTTTCTTGGAGATCCGTTATCATTATTAACATATGTTACAAGGATGCATCTTCAAATGATGTTGTCCATTTATTTTTGTTCAAGTGTTGATTTTTTTTCCTTCTCTAAATTTTGACAACTGAAGAAATCTAGAGATAGTTCTCAAGCATAATATTGCTATTATCCAAATATTATTTATAAATTAATTTCAATATTCATATCCATGTGCGAATTTTGGACCTCATGCTGATTTGGTGCATAGCTAAGGTGTAGATTGCAGTGAAGCTGTATTCATTCTTTTTTTTTTTAATCTTCTCCTTTTAGTAATCAAGTTTGCTGCCTTCTCTAGGTAAGGGATGAACTTGAACAATTACTGGATGATGACAATGACATGGCCGATCTATACTTGTCAAGAAAGATGGCTGGAGCATCCTCTCCTAACAGCAACCCTGCTGTGCCTAACTGCTTACCTGCCTCGCAAACAACAGGTTCAAAAATGCTTAGATCAAGCAGAGCTAGTTCAGTAACATTTCATGGAAATGAGAATGATGTCGAGGAACTTGAGATGTTACTTGAGGTTATAACGATGCTTCTACTTCTTACAGTAAATTTTGCTCCGATATATAATTGTTAGAAACCATGCCTGTCCAGTAAACTATTCTAATGCGCGCTATATTCTAGTCATGCAGGCTTACTTTAGGCAAATTGACAGCACCTTTAACCACTTGACCACGGTAAGCACCCCTTTCTCAATTGACTGGCTTCGGTAATGTTAATGAGTAAAAGAAAGTTCTCCAACATTTGTGCTGGTCTGCTCTAATTTTTCATATGCGCAGGCACTCATTGATGTCTCAAAAGGCTATACAGCCTCTAGTATTGGAGGAATCCTTGACATTTTAGTCTGTGTCGCATAATATGGACTTTTGAGATGTCAGATTATGCACGCTTTTACATGCCAAATATCAAATGCAAGTGTAACAAATAATTGTTCATGTTTAGTCTTTACACTAAAAATGATAATAAGCTTCTTGACAACGAGCTGAGTTTTCAAGAAAGGATTAGGACCTAAAATGCGGGTGATTGTGCTATGCAATATCTAATTGTGAAATTGTATTTTCTTATTACATTCTAACTCCATTTATGGTCAATGGCTATAAACTGGATTATTCTTACTTCTATGTGATTTTGGATCTGAATATGCATGATAAGACTAGAAGGCATCAGGCTAGAAACAAGGACATTAGTGGGAACAGTAGACTCTTGTGAATTGAGGTCATGGAGATCTGAATATAATGTTACAAATAATGCATGGCAATGATTTGAGAAGTCTATGTCAAAGATAGCTGCTTGGATTTGCAGTATGGCCAAGAAAAGGAGGGAAAGGCCTAGGAGAACACTTAAGGTAAATCTATTACAAGTTGGAGAGGCAAAACAAAAATTTTGTCAGAATCCAGTGCAGTGTTCTCCTAACTATGTCCTCTAAGCGTGGACAGTTTTGAAGTTCACATGTTATACAAGTGAGGTACTCATACAAGCAATGATATTTGGAGCAAAATTTGATGGAGGTAGAGGTTGCTTGTAGCCTTGTACTCATATAATTAGCTGGATAGGGAACCTGAATGTTACCATTTTCCTTGGCAAGTGAGGTATGGTGGTTGCTCTGTTTTAGTTTGGTGCACGGTTTTAAGTTTTGGTTGAAGCAGAAAAGTTATGATCCAGTTTGGTTTCAGCGGAAACTAAAATAGAAGCCAATGCTGATTTGGGGTTTCAGCTGTAAAGGTGAATGAGATCGATATTTGTATGGCTTTTTAACCTGGTCCAATTTTTTAATGAGGGCAGGGTTTACTCCCTTTTCCCCCAGAAAAAGTGCCTTTAGTTGTTGATATTTCATTCTGCATCTAAAAGCATTTTTTGCTTAATTAAATTTGAATGTAGCAAATTTTGGAAAATTTTGAAGCTCTTAGGTTGGTGGATTGTGAAGTTTAGTTGAAAAGAATGTCCTTTACTTTTTTCTCTAAAATGATTGCCAAGTTTGTATAAAACTGATAGATCTTAGAGATCTTGCTCACATAAAATATTAAAATCTGATATTTTGGCTCTCAAAAATGGAAAACTTTATTTCCTGTTTTTATCAAATATTTTAATATCTGGATTTTTCATATTTCTCGATATGTTTACAGGTTAGATCTTGCAGCATTTTTTGAAATTTTCTAACTTGGAGAGCGATTCATTACGTCCAGGACAAGTGCAAGTATTTGAGTTCATACTTTTGTATTTTTAGTCATATAATTCTTTTTTCTATATTTTTATAATTCATACTGTGTTATCATTTTTCACCAAATATGAGCATACTAATTATAACTAGCATATTTCATTAGATTATCTCAAACAATATATGTTGTCTAACTTTAACTTGTATTATTTTTTTTCTTTTTATTTTCCTGAATAAGCTCTAGCTCTGTTCTGATTGTAAAATATTTTTTATTCTTATTGTGAAATATTTTCCAGAAGCTACCCTAAAAGCAATAAAAAAATTCTGTTCTTGTTTTGGGTTTGTTGATTGAATCCTACTTTTGAAACCTTGGATGAAGACACATGTTGTTTGGTAAACCATGTCATATGAATATTTGTTGGAGATTGGAACTTAAACCCAAAAATGGCATGGAAGATTGGAAGTGCCAGTCTTCGAAGGAGAATAATCTCTTTTAGAAGTTTTTGACCATATTTCGTAGTTCTTTTTTCCATTTTTTGCTGGTCATTTCTTGGTTGTATTATTGAGGGTGTGTCCATTGTTTAATTTTCACTTTTTTTTATTAAAGAGAAGGAGAAATTGTTTGTCTTTCTTTGAAAAAAGGTTATGGCACCTAATGAGCCTATTCACTTTTGTTTCACTGGTTATTTTGAAATGTTGGCAGAGGGTGTTCGGTGATGTATTATGTGTCAAAATTGCTCGATACATGTGCTGCATGTAGAGCTATGATTTTGTTGCAAACTTTCATTCTCTAAGGTGAAGTTGGAGAAAGATGCTGGTGTTATATCTTTATGACTTAATTTTCATAATCTTTGCATTGCTAAGTTTTCTCTTAATAATGCTTGCAATCTTATGCATCTTCTAAGGTGAGTACTGTTATACATGTTCAAGAACAGGCAGGTAAGACAGTGGATGAAGTTTGACAGATAGGATTCCACAATTGAAAATTTCTATTGCAGACACTATTCCATATGAGGATAGCCTTGATGAGAGACAATGCATGGCTTCACTAGGGCTTCTAATTGATGTTGTGATTTTTCTATGCTGCTATTTAGTTAATTTTCTCCTTTTTTTTTGTGTCTTATCTCTGATTTTGAAATAGACATATTTCTAGTAGAAAGTCAATATTTTTTTTCTGTTGATCACGTTTCAATCTGAATTTTCAGTTATCATACAAGTGGTTCTAATGAAAAGAAAAACTTACTGAAGTCCACATTTAGATTCATCCAAGCTTACAGAAATCTTTAAAGATTATTGTGACGTGAGCTTAAACTATCTAAAGTTCCAAACAACAGGAAGGTTGCATTGTGCTTACTAGTTTTCTATGCTATCTGATCTTTAGTATATCATCAATGTGTCATAAATGAAAATATTTCTCGATAGCAAACCTTACTAAAGTCCATCTTGATTCTTTCAAGCTTACAAAAATCTTTAAGGGTTGCTTCAACATGAGCTTAACTATCTGAAGTTCTAAACTATTTGGTAGGATGCATTGTGCCTATTATTCTTCTATGTTACATTGTAGCTCCCACTCTTACCTAGTCCCCTTGACCTGGTACCATTTTTTCCCAGTCTCAGTCCCAAGGCCTGATCATAAGAAGTTTTAAATTTTATTTTGATCATATATTGTTTCATTGAATTTAGTCTATATTATTGGGAAAAGTCAAGTGGTTTAGTGTTGATGGATGTACATGTATTCCCCGCATCAATAATCCTACTATAGGACAATTAAACTGTTAATTTTAATTCTTTCGGGGCCCTTCTATGTTTCCAAAAGCCAGTCATTGGATGAAAGTGATACATCATTGGTTGTTCATAATCTCCGTCTCCACTTTGTTTCTGAAAATTGTCACATCTTTCTTTGCAGCTGCGGGAATATGTCGATGACACTGAGGACTATATCAATTTTCAGGTGGCCTCTGAATACTAAAAAGTCCTTTCGTTTGCATTAAAATAACTCAAGTGGTTCTCATGGATAGTGTGATAAACACTGAAATGCTCTAAATTGTGCTCATTTTTTGCAGCTTGACAATCACAGAAATCAGTTAATTCAGGTGACAATTTCTACCTCTATTTTTAATTTTTAAACCTTTATTTAACCTGTATTGAATATCAGAACACCCACATTGTTCTGATGGCAGTCAGATCACATGCCAAGAGTTGCTTGGTATTTTGCCAAATCAAGCACTTTGTAGCTTGTTTTATACTTGCTACAACATGCTCTTGCTTATGTGCTTTTGGAAGCTTTGGTTTTCTTTCTGGTTGGGTGCTTGATGGTTCCAGACTTACTTTTCTTATACTAATGGCAGTTAGAGCTTTTCTTGAATGGTGCTACTGTTGCCCTCACCTTTTACTCTCTAGTTGCTGGGATTTTTGGCATGAATATCCCATATTCATGGAACGATAACCATGGATACATCTTCAAATGGGTGAGTATCAATGAATTGGTGGATAGAAGGGCTATTCAACATGCATAAAATGTTGCTCATATCTTGCCTACATCTTGGTTTTTTGATTGCTGAACAGGTGGTTGGTATATCAGGACTTGTGTCTGGATTGCTATTCATTTTTGTTGTTTTTTATGCTCGCTACAGAGGACTTATTGGGTCTTGATTTCCAGAGGTATGCATCACTGAGCAGTCAGATTATAAATTCTCCTGACGCAATCACTGACAATATATAGCCCACGCAAAATCTTTACAAATCATTCTCTTAATTGGAATTGCCCACTTTTTCTGTGTTGCCATGTTTTGCTGATGACTGCTCGTTGTCTTTTCCTTCGCCAGAATCTATGAGATGTCGAATATTCCTAATAATTTGCTGCAGCACATTAGAGGCAAGATAAAAGTGTTGACCAGAGGAGCTTGGCGGTTGGTTTGCAACAAAATTCCACTATTGTATTGGTTCATTTTTGCTCTATCATTTCATAAGTATCTCTGGCGTCATATTTAATTTTAGGCTTTAGGTTGAAGCAACTATCATCTTCTTTCTTGCTTTCCCTTTTTTTTGGGAGAGAAAAAACAGTATGATTTTTTTTTTTATAAAAAAAAAAATTGGTGTTTCTTCTAGAACCAAGTTAGTTAAGTCAGAAGTTCTAGAAAGAGTTCGTTACTTTGTTTCGTTTCTCTAATACATATATTTTTTTGATCGGTTCCTTCTATCCTATTACGTCAGGTTATTTAGCCTGCCTCTACTCTGTCTCCGTTTGGACGCAACATGCATCCATTAGTTTAATGGAACAATAATCAGCGGGTTTTCAAACTGCCGTGTACGCTGATGTGCATTATGTTAATTTCTTGAGCCGGCATAATTTGCATCCGTCCAAAGGAGTTGGCGTGGATACTTGTAAAGCACTTTGACCGGTCCAGTGGAGCAGAGTTGCAAGTAGGGTGGTAATTTAATCGGGTGCCTGACCTGACCCTAGTAGAACAGGTTCAACCCAACCTGCAACGGATCTGGAATCGATATAGATATTGATGGAACTGACATTGAATCTGACCTAGATATATATAATTGTTCACAAATTCCTTTCCAGAGGCAAAAAAAAAAAATCTGATTCATATGCACCAAAAAAAAAAAAAAAAAAAATCCCCTCAGTCCGATCCATCCAATCCGTCCCAATCCGATCGGTCCAACTTGTCCCATCTAACTCTATTCAACCCATCACATCTAGATGTAAGAATGGAATGGATATGCATAATGGCACATTTGACTCACCTTCAACACATTGCCATCCCTAGTTAAATATCGGTTGTTTTATTCATATGAATTTACATCATCGGTTTTAATGGATTTACATTAGACCAATGAAGACTATATTTAGCTTGTTCATGTTGGCACGGCCTGAATCCGTCACATTTTGTTGAGGTTGAAATATATTGCTTTCACCAATTACAAGTTAACGTGGCTGACGTTCGTGTGAAACTCCAGATGTTGGCAAGACAAGGTTCTAAGCACCCTAACGTCTTATTTATAATCCAACCAAAGCCATGATTGTGGTATCAGCCTCACCGTTCACAATCCTGTTTCGTTTTCCCCTCCATATATTTCGACACATGTTTTTTTTCCTAACTA
>NC_025998.2:129680582-129706441 GCF_000442705.2 Elaeis guineensis
GTGGCACGAATCAAATGCTTATATGCTTCAATTTGGTGGTTGGAGGCTATAACCTGATCCTCTTCGCATTTACGTACACGTTCGGATAAAAAAGGGTATCACTTGAACCGGAGTGACCCCTCTTCAAAAAAAAAAAAACCTGCTCCTCACTAAACCAGCTCAAGCCAAACCCACCCAGCCGGATCCTGAAGCTGCCCATATCTCCAAAAACAAAAGCCTTTCTCCCTTTCTTAGCCGTCCAACCCAAATTTAACCGATCAAAAAGAAGAGCGAAAGAGCGAGCGAGAGAGAGAAGCGGGTTCGACCAACCCACCGGTTCAAGTATGAACCGCCCAAAATGTGGCGCACGCTAGCGTCAGGTCCTGTCGCAGGGGGGGACAACCTATCCTCCTCGAAGACACGTTGTTTTAGCCCGAGCACGCCAAAAAACCTCTTCGTTCCGTGCTCTCCTTTTTTTTTTTTTTTTTTCCCCTCTTCTCTTTTCATATTTATTATTTTTATTATAAATATATATTCTCCGCCCCCACCCTCTTCTTCCGCCTTCCCTTCCGTTCTCTCTCTCTCTCTGGGGTCCTCCTCGTCGTCGCTCGATCCCTCTCTCTTGCCCTGCTCTCCCACCCTCCACCCCCCTTCCTTCTCCAAATCGACCCTCAGACCGCTCTCCCCTTCTTTTTATCTGCATAAAATCCGTTCTTTATCCGTTCTCGTCGTCAGATCCCCCTCGTTTCCTGTTTCCCGACGTGATTGGGCCATCAATGTGGGTTCCGAAGCCGTAGTGATGGTCGGGGACGGCGGGCTGTGGCGCTGCGAGCTCGCATGCAGGGAGGCGTGCTGAGAGACGCGGGAGCCGCTGGCTGGCGGTGCCGGAGATGGCGACCGATGGGTCCGGGGCGGCGGCGCGGCCGCCGCAGGTGGTGATGGTCAAGAGGGAGGTGCTGGCCGCGTGCATGACGTGTCCCCTCTGTCACAAGCTCCTCCGCGACGCCACCACCATCTCCGAATGCCTCCACACGTGTGAGCCCCCCCTCTCCGCCTTCTCCTCTCCGTCTCCTCTTCTTTCTCTGGGTTTCGCCATCTTGGTTGATTCTTTTATTGGATTTTTTTCCCTACATGGGTGCCGTTTGGTTCTCGGGCTTTTCAATTCCGGGTTCACGTATTAATTTTTCCTGATTTTGTTTTTTCTTTTCTTTTTTTTTTTTATCATTCGATTTCGCGATCTGGGTTTTTCTTTATTTTGATTGGTTTTCTGAGATTTGAGGCTGTTCTAGCGTCGAAACTGGTTTCCAAGGCCGTTCTTCTATGGTTTCGGTTCTTTCCCCTTTGGCGCGAGGTTCTGCAGTCGCATGCATCGTGGCTGTTTCGACTTCTGTGTTGTCTTCTTCCGGCTCTGCCTCCATAGTGAGGTAGGAGGAGGTTGATGAGTGTTCGCACATGGAGAAAGGTGGTACCTTTATCAGGTTACTTGTGTCATTACCCATTTGACACCGGGACAGAAGCTATTGAGATTAAAGGTGGAAATTTTCGAGTGTTTTTTAGTTGAAAGGAGCAGGGAATCTCCATGCATGCTGTTGGTGATTCCATCAGATATTAAATTTCATCTCGCCGTTGCCCCTTGCTTCTTGCTAATTTAGTATGGAAGCAGCAAAAACTTTGGGTATCTTTCCTTTTCTGAGAGAAGTGGATATCAACTATATGATATTACTATACAGTTTTGAACGTCCTCGTCTATATACTAGAATTTAGTTGGGAATTGCATTACTGTCCCTATGATCGAATTAATTGTCTGTTGGTTAACTCTTTGCTTCTGAGTCCCTTGACTCTATAATAAATGTCACTCAGTACTCGAAAGACTTCTTTCTGTTCTTCAATTTATATTTCATGCTTTTTACCAATATAGGAAAAAATCGCTGTATATATGCATGACAAATCTGGTACTTCTTATGAGAGCTTTTGTACAAAATCTTTGTTGGCACATGTCTACGTGCTTCTATGCAGTTGAAGCTGCATAGCCGTTAATTGTTGATCAATCATGATACACCGAGCTTCTATTACCAGCAGTTAGTTTGTATTCTTTATTGGCTTGGTTATTAGGTTGTCATGCCAGATTAACCTGCTTCGTTGTTAAGTATTGACTAATCATGATCATGAAGCTACAAATAGTGTGGAAGGTTGTCATGATGGGGGCATATCTTTGTCTAGAGAATCTTAATTTGAGTTGCAGTTTCCTGATTCTGTGATAAAGACATTGTCGCTGAACTTCCCAAACATTTCATTTCAGCAGTTGCTTGATGAAATCACCGTCCTTGTTCTCTTATTTCTGGCTAAGGATATCTCTGAAGGCTAGTAATTACTCTAGGGCCACATTGTATATGAATATATTTTGTTTCTCTACTCCTAAATTATATTTCTATTTGTCTACTTTAAATTATTTTTGATAGTTAAATATTTGATGCTTTTTTTAGTGTGAGCTTAAAGCAATGATAGAGCATTTCCTGCAGGTCTTCTTTTCTATTTTCCCTGGAGGGATTCTTTGTATGCTTAGTGAGTTGATGATGTAACAATTCTATAACGTTTTTTTATCATTGAAACAGTTTGCAGGAAGTGTATCCTGGAGAAACTCACTGACGAGGAGTCAGATTGCTGCCCAATATGCAACACTGATCTGGGTTGTGCTTCAATAGAGAAGCTCAGGTTATTTTCTTTTCTCTACAAGTATTTAGACTTTCAGTTGGTATATTGCTAGTTAAGTTTGTAATTTTGTTTACCAACCGTTACTTGAATGCATCTTGGATGACAATTCTGTATAATATAATGGCTAAACTCTTGGGGATGTTAATACAATAAAATTTCAACTTGTGCATGAAAGTTATTCTTTGTTACATTGGATGGAGAGTAGGAATGGGAAGACCAAAAACACATGGATGGGATTATCAGCCATTTATTTTCTAAGAGTGTGAAATAGAAAGATAGGGATCTTAGTTACCTGAACTGGAACTGGATGTAGATGCAAGAGCAGGAAGTGTAGCTTTGGAAAAATTTTTAGCAAAGAAAGGCCAAGGAAATGAGTTTGAAAGAGAGATTCTAAGAAACTTCAAAGCAGGTTCAGCGCATGAAGTATAAGATTCCAGCTACTAGGTATTTCCAAATGTCAAAAAGAGGAGAGAGTGTGCAATTGTGAGGGACGGGATCTGCAGCTATACGTGATAATAATCTGTGCGGAAAAGAAGTACATAAAGGTAGATTTCCGACATCAAAATGGTGCGAGATAGTACCCTCTTGAAGAAAAACAAGAAAAATCAGGATTTATAAACCCTTTTTTAGTGCAGATTATTTGCCACATGACCATAAATTCCTATTTTCAACACAGAAATATGAATATGTGTATGTGTATATGTATATGTATATGTATGTATGTATATATTGAAATAGAAAAGTTATTTTTATAAATTATATTTTGAAAGTCTTTCTCAAAAAGCTTGATTTGATAATATAATAATCCACAGGTGAAAGCCTGTTTAACCCCCTTTTTTTTTTGGCATGGACCCTGTGCATAATGATATCAGGCTGGCTGATTCTTTTGTCTCATATATTTAGTTAAAGCACATTCTGTTATCTCCTACAAATCCATCGGTATGTTAGCATTGTCTCCTTGTAGTAATATCTATAACCATAAAATTTAAGCTATGCCACAACTATTTGGGGTTGGCATCTTGTAAGTACAATTATGATGTGAAATTAGCCTCACGGCATTTGGGTGCAAAGTTGCGTACGCATGATCCTCCCCATACTCTGCAATGGCTAGAGCCTTGTGCACTCGATCTCCCTTTTTTTTTAACACTGTTGAAATTCCTTGTATGTTTATTATTGTGTACTTTAGAAAAGAGAAAAATTGAATAGAGGAAATGAAAGAACAAATGAAAGGTAAAGGAGGAGCCAAGGTTTTCTGTATGGGCCCATATTGCCCAATGCTGAACTTACCCTACCGATGCAATAGGGTACCGGTACACTATAGGGGCTCATTATGATACCATACCAATACATGGTATTCCTTCTGCTTAACTCCAGCAGCATACTATGTGTCAATATGAGGGTTGGCATACCAAACCATTCTGAATTGTACAATTGAAGTACCAGTGTGGGGTCTGATATCGAGTCTGAAAATGTTGGTGGAGGAATGCATATCAGCACTTCATCTTGCTGCATCCCATTGGGTTTTCCCTGATTGATACCTGTGCTTTAGTATCCTGAGTGAAAATAACCAATATAATTCTTTATTCCTATCAGAAATACTAAAGGAGGTGTCTGTGCTGGAGATCTTCCAGGGTCATCCTTCCAGGCGTATTCATTATTATGCCTCCAGTTTTGGAGTTTAAATGTGATTCAGTGCTGAGCATGAATGCTCTTAAGCTATTTTCATGCAAAGAGGAAGTGATTAAGCATAAAACACAATCAATTCCCCTTAGAACTTCCTTTAATAGCCCTATCATGTGATCTGTAACATTAATACTACATCTTCCTGGAGCTCAAATATTGCACCATTTTTTATTCTTCTCGTTTGGTTGCTCGTCAATGTTTTCTAGACACATAACAACTTTTTTTAATACTTGTTGAGTTTGCATGAAAGGAAAGCACTAAGCCTGTATCCTGTTGCTGAATAATCTGTAGTAACAGAGGAATTAATCTGTTAATAGACCACTTCAACTCATCCTGAAACCAAGCTTGAAATTTGCCTTAGCCTTCTAGTGGAGCACTAAAAAAGTTCTTAACTATGGCATCAAACTCTAATCCTTGAAGCCTTTTTGCACCACAAACTCCTTATTTTATATCTATTGTTTAGAAATCTCTTGTAAGATACCCAATAGGACAGCATTATAATTTTTCCAATGGATCCACACTTCATCACCCTGAATATTTGTAAAGCCCTTGATTTCCCTTTTATTAACTGTTGTGCTATAAGCTCTTGATTTTTATAATTTTATGGCCATGTGCTGTAAGCACCTAAGACACCAGCAGCATAACTTTTGCAATCTAAGGTTCTCCCGGTTGTCTTATATGTGAAATGCCAAGTCTAGCGATCAGAGCAAAGAAGCATCAAAGCAAGTAGGCACCATCTTTCTCTTTGTTCATTCTTCAAATGTGGCTCCAGTGTGTAGATTAAAAAGCTACCCCATGCAAAGCAATGGTGTTAGGTTTCTTAAAAGGAAGAGCTATAATCTCATGGAATAATTAATTGGTAATGACTTAGAGTTTTGGAGATTATCTCAAAATTGTTGAAAATTTAGGTGGTAATTGTGTAGGGCTTTGTGATTTCATGGCACTGGAACCATCTCTTTTTTTAACAAAACTTGTCAAAATGATTTCTTGCTCCATTTGAAGTACCTAGTAGTCTCCTTACCCTTTATTTTGTTGTTGTTAGAGTTTCAACTCAATTAGATATTTCTGTTTATGTGTGGTTTTTCCACTTTGGCTTATTAAGTGGAAATCATGTGATCTTGCTGTAACTATATGTTGCCTTTGGAGGGATCTGGTTTTCTCAGCTGAATGGTTGAAAAGGCAGAAAGCTTGTGGGTGATGTCTAACTTTTGTTAGGCTGATGCCTGCCTTGCTTCACCAAACTTAGGAGCATGAAAATTCTTTTTATTGAAGAAGTTGAATTCAACAAGAAGAATCTCAAGAGAGTTGTTTCATTTAACTTTATGCTTACATGCATTTGTGGAAGTGCATGAATTGATATGGGAATGTACACAGACCTGATCACAGTCTACAAGATGTGAGGGCAAAGATATTTCCATTCAAACGAAGAAAGGTTAATGCTCTGGAAGTTGTACCTCCCATTGCACTGCCTGTTAGAAGAAAAGAAAGATCGCTTTCTTCTTTGGTAGTCAACACTCCTCGAATAGCAACACAGACAGGTCTGACAGGAAGAAGGACAAAAGCTGTAGCTAGAAGGGCTGCTGCACTACGTGGATTGAGCCCTGTTATTAATCAGTCTATTAAAAAAGAAGATAATAATGCTGACAAGCAAGCAGAAGACTCAAACTCGACTGAGACTTCGAGCAAGATGACTCAGAACAGAAGACAGGTAGGATGATCATTGTTTTTTATATCTCATTACTCTAGCTGATTTAAGTGGAAAATACTCTTTATATACTTGTGCTTGGAGCTGCCTTGCTATAATTATTGTATTGACACGCTTGTTTGGTGAACCTTTCAGACTTCTTCAAAAGCAGAGCCATCTAACCATAGACCTAACAGAGATACAGAGAATGGTGAAGAGTCCTTTCTGGATAAGACTGAGCTTTGGAAACCTTTAAATTGCCTGGTTGAAGTTGCAAACAGAACAAAGTCTCCTAAGTCTAGTCCACAGAGTCCTGTTATAAAGGCAGAGCAAATCAATGGTGCTGATAATGAAGTACAGTTTCATAAAGTGAGGAATAGGGAACATCCGAATAAATTGAAAATTCATGATGAGAAGAATGAAAGTGTTCCAATGCCTCCAGTGGTGGTGAGAGCTAGGAGGTTGCAGGGAAATAGCCGAAAGAGGAAAGAGTTAGGAACCTCAACTCAGGCACTGCTTGATTCTGCAAGTGCCCAACGTGAAAGGAGGATAAATCAAGTTTGGTTTTCATTAGTTTCCTCTTTTGATCAGTAAGGAACCATTTCCTTTTCTGGAAGTTATAGCTGTAATTTGTATGCTATGTTATATTTAAAAGCCTCTTTTGAGAGTTTGCAACATGGTTTTCAGGGAAGGAGATTCGCCATTGCCCCAGATACCTGCAAATTACTTGAGGATCAAGTGAGTTTTTCCTCCTCAATATGGCTCTAGAACATGCTAAATGTCACAATTAACTATTTTGCATTGTTCAAAGGTATCTCTTTTTTCTTTTAAAAAAAAATTTATCATTTTGAATGTCATGTGTGAATTTTTGCTACAAGTTGCATCTTTTTCAGGATGTTTTTGATAAGACAGTCATTATGGGAAACATTTTAATTTTTTAAGAAATAGAATAGTGTATTAACATGAAAAATAGTAAAGAAGAAAGGAAGATGAAGTAAACGCTCCATGTGTCCATGTCTTTTATGCCCAATTGGTGCTGCATACAACCATGACCTAGGAAAGGAATATATAACAAATTCACGTTATCAAAAAGTGTACGTAATGCCCTTATTTTCTTCAGATAAAGCCATGGCTTTCCTAGTAATCGGCCCTTTAGTTGCTTAAAACAGGGTCTAGTGCTAGAGCAGGTCTGGGTGTGGAAGCATGCCAACATAGCTCTTGAAAATTTATTGCAAGGAAGTATGTAGGAAGCAGGTGTGGGGATGTGAAGTGAGATTGAGAAGGGGATGCAGAACACTAGGCAACGTGTTCCATCTATTGAGATTAGGCCAAAGGTTTTGAGGGAGTCAGCATTGTTTTTTAGGTAAATTCTTACAAACAGTAGATGAACCTGTTCTGTTACATATGGTTACCTATTACAAAAAAAATCTAAAAAGGTACTTTCGTGTTAGCATTTATACAAAATGTTTTCATATGCCTTAAATATTATACAAAATCTTATGAAGTGGATAAATCAAGGATGATTGCATGTTTTCTGCACTATGTTGCATAGGTAGTCACCTGGACTATAGGCTAGGTTTGTCTCCTAGTGTCAGGTAAGTGGTTTGATGATTGTGGCGACAAGTACAAATTCTGTTAGAAGAATGAAATAGAACTAACAAAAATATGAGAAAGCAGATCTATCATTTTGCACTGAGAAACTCTGCTCAGAACCTTACTGATTCAATAGCTTGGTCTTTGAAAGTCCATAGAAAAATGTTATTTTTTTAGAATACAGTAAGAATAACAAAGATTTGTGTATATTCCATGTATGTATATCTCGATTATTGAATAAAAATTGTACTGTCAAATTAGAAAATTCATATTTTCCATTTTAGAGCAAGATGTCTCCTTTGAAAAGTATAGGATAAATCTGAAAAAGAAAATAAAAACTCTTGATTTAGAGCACAATTCAGGTTTGGACGAGGCAAAAGAGGTTTAGTAGAAGGTAATGACAGAGGATATGACTTTCTCTCCAGAAAAACTTGGACATAAATTATTTAAATCTTCATCAGCCACAAACTTGAAAAAAAGTACGGAAAACATGCAGTTATTCCTTAGATTTTGATCAAAGGACAAAAGGAAAATATTATTCTGTATAAGGGTTCCCCCCCTCTCTCTCTCTCTCTCACTCATCTCTCAATGTATTTGGATTTCAAGCAATGGTCACAAGAAGGACAAAGGATGAAAAACTTTTATGGAAATGGCAGATTTAGAAGCAAAGAAGGAATTGGAAAGACAAAATTTTTGGTTTTTCAAAATTTAACTCCTCTTTCTCACATGCTCTCTCTCCTCCCTCTGACTATTTCCAAGGTCTGGGGGAACCTTGGACGACCGCCCCTTTGGTTTCATAAAAGGGCAGCCCAATGCATGAGCTTCCCGCCATTGCAGCATCTCAGGAGCATCAGATGTATGCAGCCTTACATTGGCGGATCCATGAGGTTAAATGTGGGGTCAATTGACCCCACAAAAAAATAAAAAAATATAGATATGTATATATGTTAGTGGAAAAGATCAAAATTAACCCTATTAATTTTATGAATTGACCCCATATCTCATACAAAATTTTAAAGAAAGATAAAAAGATCACGTCAAAAGAGTAATTATGACATACATTATCTCTCTTTAATGACTCACGTGTCCTACCTCTCTCTTTCTCTCCCTCTTTTACACCACTTTGACCTATCTCCCTCTCTCTTTCTCATTTTTTCTTTTTTTTTATTAATTATTTTTTTATTAATTTTTTAATACTCCATCCCAATCCCATCCATCCATCTCTTATATTTAGAGAATAGATCCTCTGCGCATCGTCTGGTGCGGCACATAACATGCACCATCCATCACACAATGGATGGTTGTCCGGGGCTGCACAGGGCCATGCATTATGCAATGCATGTCGCCTATGGCTGCATCAGTCATCCATTGTGCAATGGACGGTGTGTATGATGCTCCTTTATAATATTTTATTATAAAAAATATTTAAGGTATTACACATTATCAATTTTTTATAAATTTTATAATTTTTTAAAAAATATTTTATTATTGTTATTATTATTTTTTCTTTCTCTTTCGGGATTCTCTATTTTTTTTATTATATTGATCTCACAAAGTAAAATTTTTGGATCCACCACAGCAGCCTTACCCTTGCATGTGGAGAGGTTATTTTCTTGTTTTAAACCCATGATCTCTAAGTCACAATAGGCAACCTTTCCATTGCATCAAGACTCACCCTCACTACGCCTTGGTTTTCATACACTCAAAATTGTGTAACCAACTGGTCTTCTATGTTTCTGCACGCCACTTTCTCAAATTTTCACCCAAAGATGCCATCATCAATATGACACCATTTGGATAGTTGACATCTGATAGGGAACGAGCTCATGTATGGATATGAATCACATCTGCTTCTTAAAGTGCCCATAAAGTAGGTTTGATGATTAAGGTCCTTATTCAAGTTGTATTAGTAATGTGAAGGTATATGGTTTAATACACAGGTGTCTGGTGTCTGTTGTATGTCCACAATAAGATGCAGCATGTTTCAATAAAGCACATGCTATGCATCAGATGTCTTGACAGCTGAAAGTTGTCAAATGAAAATTCAGGTCTCCCCCGGCATCATGGATCTACTAGAAGATAGTCAACATTACTTTATTCATATGATAATTAACAAAAGAAAGATTGAACTGTAGTTGGTTGGGGAAAATGCTCAATGCTCTATGTGGAAGAAAGAAAGAGCGAGGGAGGGGGTGGAGAAAAAGGCAAGCACAAAGGTGTAATTGAGTGGCAAACATAATAGTTGAAGAGAGATTTAAAATGAACTTCTGAATTATGGAACAATTGCATAAAAACAGTTCATATCATATGTTGAACTGAATTTTGTTATTAAGTATTATTATGCAATTTGGGGATTGTGATTACCATCCAAAGCTAAATTTTCATATTAGTTGTAATAGGTGGTGTGCTGCTATCGTAGGCATTAGATGTATGTTTGCTACTCATTTATTGATCTAACCAATGGTACCAACCATGATATTAGTCTCACCTGCGTAGGATGTTTGAAAGAAGCGTATTCAGTCACAAAAAGGCACTTGTGTTAGGATATCAGCAGTGCTGTTGTCTAACTAGCTAGAATATTAATTCTTCTGTGTAGGATTTTTGAAAGGAAGTTTTTATAGTCACGTCAAGCCACTTGACTATCAGCAGTGTTAAATTTAATTAATTTCCTTTTACTGCTTTTGCTTTCACAAATAACTTCTATGTGGATTGATGTACCTACCTGTGTAATGTTTGTTGGCATGAAGCATGAAGACAAGCCAACTCTTCTAATAGTGAGAAACTGCAAAGAATTATTATTCCTATCGCTGCTTGTAGCTTAATCGAATGGAGACAAGTGGCATGTTAGTTATCATGTTTAATGGGCTCTTTTGATCCATTGTTTCTTTCATTGTTGCCATGTATTAATATATTAATTATTTTACTACTTTTGGTCTTAGGGATGGTAATCTAACTGTTTCTTTCATCCAAAAATACCTTGCAAAGAAGCTTGATATTGCAAGTGAAGCTGAGGTGAGTTTTTCTAATTTCGTTCCTATGTTAGTAGATTTTGCTTGGATCTTAACTAGTATCATGGAGTATAATGGAATGAACACCATTGCTTTTTGTTGCCAGGGTCATAGAATTTTATGTTGGGTCTGCTGAGCCTACTTACATTTCAACTACACTGACTTGCATATGATGTATCAAGGGTGTAGAAATACACCAGAAAGAAGCTATAGTGAACATGATACTTTGCAATGAAGATATACAAGAAATTGTCCTATAAGTGGCAAATAATCTTGGTCATTTTTTTATTGATTGTTGTAGAAGCAAATGTAGAATTGGATCAAAATGATCTTAAACAAGCATTGTCCTTCTACAAGCTGTTAATTAAATCCAGATTTCCTAAAATACACATGGGGGGGGTGGCGGAATGATACTAGACAAAAGCAAGAATGCACAAATAGATACCTAAAACTACATGAAGTTAATAAAATATTTCTTTTTTGACGATTATATGAGTAAGTTCCAGACAAACTGCAACTAGTTCAAACAAACTGCAACTAGAGTAAATCTATGAAAGGTAAAACCCATTTAGGATTCCCAGCTTATTATATTATATTATTTTTTATATGCTTCTAGATGGTGGGCCTTGGTACAATGGTAAGATTGCTTCATTTGACCTGAGTGCCACAAGATTGAAATACGGAAATAGCCTCTCTGCATGTGGAGGTAAGGCTGCATACATTTGACCCATCCAGACCTTGTAGTGGCAGGTGCCTCATGTACTAAGATGTTCCTTTTTTATTACTTTTCATATTATTTCTCTAGATTTTAAAGGGTTAAGAGAGCTATAGCTGGTTTGGAAATCCATAAACTTTTTAGTTGGTTAGAAATTTGTTTATGAATAGAGTAGAAGGTTATAGGTTGGGTTATAGAAATTATACAATGATAAGTTCCTAGTGTATGGACCATATAAGTGCATCAAAGTTGGTGCTTACATTAGCTTAAAAAAATTGATGCATATCTCAAGCTTAGTCACTGTACAAGGTTCCCATCTTGTGGACCCCAATTTTGATGCCATGGTTGTATGCCAAGTATACAAAAAATGCCTCCATTTCCTGCACACTGGTGCCAGTCTCCCTATTCATTCACTGTCAATACTTTGTGATAATCAAAACACTTTCTCGCCTGTTTGCTGGCCTTCTAGGTTTTGGCCACTTTGTTGGGCAAAGTCACCAAGCCCGGAATTTTGACAATGATTCTATTGGTTGAAGTCAGTTTGAGGGTCGTCGTAAAAATGTTCTTGAGCTTTTTTGTGTATTAGATCTTCTAATACATGTTTAACAAACTTTACATCGCTTGTACTACTGTTAGCCTTGTTTCATATGTCAATTATGTTTTTTATGATCCAAAATGCAAGAAATTAACTAACTGGTCCATGTATTTTATTTCTAGAAGCTAGATATGACTGCTTTTTTTTTTTTTTTCCCTGCATAGACAATTAAATGATTTGTTCCATCACAAAGGCTGACATGATACATATCAATTCATTGTATACTTCATGGACATGCTTCCACAATCTGGATTGGTTTTTAATTACTTTCTTTTCTACAGGCAAAGAAACTTATAAAACTATCCTTTTGTTATTTACATCACTCCCCATTTTGTAGATCTTAACATGCCTCGACCTGATTAGTGGCCCATGTTTGAACAGTCATTCTCTATGCTCAACACTGAATGGTGACACGTAGTGCTTTGATGCATTAGCTTGAACAGTGTTGCTCTGGATGCCATGCTCTCTTAACATCGATCAGCATTCAATCTGAGTCAGAAACTAAGATATTAATGATCATGAGACTTGGAATTTATTCCAGTTGTTTTAGGTTCTTAAGCGGAGTAAGATAAAAATTCCATGATTTCTTACTTGAGAACAATAAACATGAATTACTATAGAAACTTGTCTTCCACTGACTTTGCTTATTGTATTCAGTCGTGCAATTGATTCCTCTTATCAACTCATTCTTTTTCCCCTGGAGAAAAATATTTGATTCTTCAACTTGTGGTTATAGGTGGAAATTAAGTGTCGAGGCCAACTAGTGAACCCCAGTCTGACCCTGCACAATTTAGTAGATATGTGGCTAAGGGGGGGGTCGGCACAGAAGGTGCAAGCATCCAGTGGTACCTCAGCCAAGGAATTTGTGATGGTGCTTGCTTATGGTCGTCGCAAGATTCCCGCCGCATGAATGCATCACAACAACATCTTTCCAATTGTCCAATAATCCAAATGAAGGTGTCCTGCTGTATTTTCGCCCCTGTGCTTTAAGAGGTGGTCAAGGATTCCTCTTACTTATATCAGAAGTGCTGAGCCTGGCCTTTCACAGGATGCCTTTATGCCTTTAATGTATCCATTAGTGTATGTCACCATGCTTCATTTCATATGAACATGTGCTTACATATTTAAACTTGCACCAATATAATGTTAATTTAGTGATTTGCAAGAGCAATATATTGCATGTGAGGGTGATATTTTTCCCGCTCCCTTTGGGTGCTTTAGAGGAATGATCAAATGATGTGTTGTGTTGGAGTTAGAGTTATCAATTTGGATTGGATCTATCATGTGGGCCCATCCTGTCATGTAAATGAGATGGGTAGGGTTCATATTTTAACAATTTATTTAAAAATTGATCAAATGATTCGTCCTGTTTTGATTGATGGGTCGGGATGGGTTGATCCGCTTATTTTGTTTGATAAAAAAAAATATTATCAAATTTTTTTGAGGTCCTGATCTTTATCTAGTTATTCACTTATTTTGTTTTGTAAAAAATTATCAACTCTTCAGAGATCGTGATACGGAGAGGAGAAAGAAGAGTTAATATATTTTTTTGATAAGGGGGGAGGGGAATTTTGGCGAGTTGGTCTGTTTAATCCGTAGTTTAGTTCATGATGGATCGAGTTGGATTGAAATTTTTTCAATCCGTCAGTTAAACGGATCAGTTCGTCCCATCCCATTTAGAGGTGGATCGTTCCGTCTTGATAGTTTTAGTTGGAGTGTTCAATTCTCATTATTTTTTTTAGATCATCACTAACATAGTTTAAATAGAAAAGTATATATTTAAGACATTTATGAGGAGCTATACCATTCTCTTTGTAACTCTCTCTATCGGTGCTTTCCAAAATTTTTTCTCACTACAGCTAACCCTCTGCTTAAAAGCATTGGAAGAGAGAAAATATGCTATCAGCGACTGCTATACTTGGGTGTCACCACGGAAATCTTTATTTCTTTTTAGCTTTGATGAATATTTTTTGAGTTATTTAAAATAAACGTCAGTAAAAAGTTTTGGACTGCTTGGAAAAATTCAAGAAGGAAACTGAACTTAATCGGAACTTTATTTAACTTCTAACTACAGGGTTTTTTGGTGGCAAAGTTTCATTTCTTTCACAATAAGCCAAATAAAAACAAGGAACAGCATGTATTATTTTACTAATTTGTACATAAATAAAAATATAAAAATAACAATGATTGCCTTTTTTACTTTTTTTTTTTTATTTGCTAAGCTATCATGACCAATGCCACCACGTTTATCACGGCTTGTGCTGTCATTGGTCTGAGGACTCGTCGGTCAAACGGTAGTTAAGAAAATGGTTGCTAAGTTTGCAGTCCACGTAAACTGCGTTTCGGCCTTTTAGGTGGATAACGTTGCCCACTCCGAAGTGCAACTGGACCCAAAACCACATGGTTGTTTTTTTTTTTTTTTTTTTTAAATTAAGCTTTTATCCGTGGTGGAGGACTTCTCCATCCTCTGACCGGCCAAAAGTCGTGTCCCAGTACGGGGACGAGATTGATGGAGGGGCCTTCGGGGGGAGCACGTCGTCGTCGGGGCGAAGATCGTGGCGGTGAACGGCCGCTGGACCCCAGTGGGGAGATCTCGGTCCTTCAAGATTCGTGTTGACATGGTGCGCGGTTATTTTCTGCATGCCCCCTCCGTAACAAGATTGGGTAAACCGGATATGAGGTGCACGCATCCACATAACTACTTTTGTGCGGATTTACTTCCGCACAGAAATTTTGTGGGACCGATCCTCGCACCGACCTTTAAATTTCTGTATTAAATGTTTATACGGACAATATCCTCTGCATAGGATTTTACGAGCCCGTCCGCACGCGAACTGGATCCAGTACCTACGCACATCCGCATGTTATTTATATGCGGATTTTTTCTTTCCGCACAAGAGTTTTATAAGATCGCGCGCGCAAGATCTCTTCATCGAGTTTTTTTCTGGGTAGAAATCTCTGCGAGGGGTATGGACTCGGTATCACAACCGAGACCCACGCTCTATGTTGATTTTTTTTTTCCCATAGAAATTTTATGCACAGCAGAAGATCCCGTTTTCTCTCTCTCCACCCTCCTCCCCCGCCCCCCCCCCCCCCCCGGCGGGCACTTTTTTTTAAGTCAACCGCATCATACAACTTTAATTCGAATACAATCTAATAAATCAGATTAAAAATATCTCGAAAGGACATTGGCAATAGGAATATCTCATTCCAAACTCCATCAGAATGGTGAGCAACAAACGAGACCATCCAGTCCGTCGTACTGTTCACCTCATGATAGATATATTAAATTTCGTAGGAGGGACATCTCTGCACCAGACTCTGCATGTCACTAGGAGAGACAATTGGATCGGGTTGAATATAAACGAATCGGATCAGATACAGATTGAGTCAAAAAAACTCTAAATCTGGATTGGATCTGTTTATTTAAACAGGTCAGGTTTTAAAATTCGAACCCGACCTCCTTAATATACAGGTTATCTAATCTGACCCGTTTACAACCCATTTATAACTCAGTTAAAATAAAAAAATCAATCCATTTGTGACCCATTTAAAAAAAATAAAAAAAATAAAAAAAAGGCTCTCATCTCTCAATCTTTGATCTTTCATCTTTAGGCCCGACTACCCCTCAGCCATCGCCAGCATCGTTGCGCTCTCGACTGCCCCTTGGGCCTCGTCCTCTACCTTTGCCGACGTCGCCGTGCTCTTGACCCGAACTCCCCTCGGATCTCTGCAGTTCTACCCTTGCTGCACTCTTGGCCTGACCGCCCCTTCGATCTCTACAGCTCTACCATCACCACGCTCTTGGCCCGACTTGAAGCGAAAATTTAGTGCAGGGGCAAAATGGTAATTTTAAAACTTTTTCAAAATTACTATTTTACAGCAGAATTATTAATTAATCTTATTAATTAATACTAATTAACCCTACACTAGGATCTAAATATGATACAACAGCATGCATTTAAATTTGAAATTCAAATTTGAATCAGTAAACGTTTTACAGTACTGTGTTCAGAACACATCACCTTTTGCGGGTAGTCGATCACCGTAATCTGATCACCGTCGGAGGGCTCTGATCGTCACGTCGCAGCCACCCAACTGTCTGGCCTCTGCGGATCGTCCACACGAAGCTCCCGTCTGATCAGCTCCTCACGAATGCTAGTTCGTGATTTCACCCTTTTGATGGCAGATGTTGATCGAATTCCTTCGATCGATGTGTGCCGACTTCTCGGATGCTCCGGATCGTCTGCACAGTTACTTGAGAGGCTGATGGATCTCTCTCTGAAATTTGGTGGACTCACGACACTCATAGCACACCAATCTCACTTCCCGAACCCTAGGTAGAAACCCTAGGGTACACACCAAAAACCTTGCGTCCAATTTTCTCTCTTTTCTTTCTTTTTCTCTCGGAAGGTTTTGGACCTTCACCTTGCGCAGAAGCCTTTCTCACGCCCCAAAGTTTCTCTCCTAATTTTTCTACGCACGTCCCACCTTTCTCCTCTTTTTAAAACAACGTCAAACGTGTCTTATCCGCGTGAGAGGATAAAGACAAGAGGTTACACATTTGAATTCAAATCAAATTTGAATTCAAACGAAAACCAACTTATCCCTATCCTTTTGGGCGTGAGAAGAGAAGGGGCGTGGCTCTTTGTGCGTGGAAAAAGTTTCACGAGAAACCTTTTCTCGTGTAAGTAATGTGGCGCACAAAATGGATAAGGATGAAAGGGCAAGTGATAAGTTATCCATTCAAATTCAAACATGCTTTGAATTTGAATGGCTAACTAATTATTTTATCCATCCATATGGCGCACAAATGAGGATGTGGGGAAGGGTTTTGCGTGAGAAAAATTTCACGAGAAGTTTCTTCTCGTGAATTCAAATGGGTGCAAGGAAGTTGGGTGACGCAGGGAATTTAAAACAAGGTGGTTTGATTCAAATTGAGCCAACCTAGTTTAAAATAGGTTGAGCACAATTAGACCAAATTAAACCCAACATAATTAGGTTTAATTAGGCTTAATAAAATTCTAATCAAATCAGGAATTAACTAAACCTAACCCCTGATCAAATCAGGGACTAAACCACCTTAGCGATTAGGTCAACATTTAACCTAATCGGGTCAATCCAAACTGAATCCAATTCAATTGGACTTGATCCAAAAATAATTACTCAATCAAATTGAGTTAATTAGTGATTAAATCACTAATTAAATCTCTCATAAATATTGAGTCCAAATCCGATGGGCAATCAGGCATCAGAGACCATCGATATGAAACCCTGATCAAAAAGTTCAAATTTCAAATTCAAAATTTGAAATTCAAAATTTTGACCCCGATACCCAAAATGTGTGGAACTCATGATTAGAGAATCCTAATTCTCAATCATAGAGTTCCAGATAGATAAGACTCATAATCAGCCATCAGATCAGAAAGGAACCTCTAATGTGTGTGACCCCGCAGGTTCGAACCTAAGCCGGTAGCACAGGAACCAATTTCTGTACTAATCGAAGTGACCATCTAGCAATGGTACCCGACGATCGGATAGGTCGAATAATCGCAATCGCAACATTCAGAACTTACGTGAATATGGTTACCGTATAATTCATCCCTTTTGACCCCTGTGTTTAGGATGACTCAGGGTTAAACTGTCAACCCTGATGATATCATCCGAATCGTGCTCAACTCAATTAGTCCTGTGACTCCTCACTAGGACTACCCTGGCCAAGGTTTTGCTAAATTGAAACACGACTGTACACAGCTCCTAAACTGGAGTGGTCAATCCCATCTTGACACACGCACCGACAAGTCAAGTACTTGACTACACCCAGCATCCTTCCGTCACTGAATTAGAAATTCAGGTAGTCCAGTGCCTAAGTGCAGTGAGTTGCTTGCAAGTCACCGTGGCGGTCTCAGGTCGGAGGGACATTTATACCCATATCCCATCGGAGCAAATCTTGACAGCAGAAATAGCTCCGGAGTTGGTCACGTTCAGTGCAGATGTACCATTACATCTCACCTGTATGCCATATCAGTGTCTCCACACTCTTTGGTTATGAGGACAACCAACCCATATGGCACACAACGACCTATGCTCGATAAATGTTGTCGTCCTTGGTAACAACGTATCATTTGGTCGCGAACATGTTTAAGGACTAAGCGACAAATTCTCCTTTGTCGAGTCTAAATAGTCCTAAGGACTTCACCACAACACAGGAGTTCATTAGAAGATGAAACATTTGTGATGAAAAAATACCAAAATAACTTTTATTTATTTATAATTCATGTACTAATACAAAAGGAGCACAACCGTCAACAGGCTGACGATTGGCTTTGGGACACTATTTCCAACAATCTCCCACTTGGCCTAAAGCCTATCGGTGCAGTATCTAATACCCATCTTCGACTTGTAGTCGTTGAACTCCTTCACCGCAATGGCTTTAGTGAATGGGTCGGCCAGGTTCTCCTTCCCGTCGATCTTCTGAAGGTCGACGTCACCTCGATCCACGATCTTTCGGATGAGATGGTAGCGGCGCAGAATATGCTTCGTCCACTGGTGTGCCTTTGGTTCCTTCGCCTGAGCAATGGCTCCAGAGCTATCGCAGTAGAGCAGAACTGGACCAACAAGGGAGGGTGCTACTCCGAGCTCGGTGATGAATTTCCTCAGCCACACCGCTTCTTTGGCAGCATCTGATGCAGCAATATACTCCGCCTCGCATACTGAATCAGCCACAGTGTGCTGCTTGGAACTCTTCCAGCAGGCAGCCCCACCATTAAGGGTAAAAATAAATCCTGACACACTCTTGCTATCATCGCGATCAGACTGGAAACTAGAGTCTGTAAACCCTATAAGTCTCAAGTCCGATTCACCATATATAAGCCACTGATCCTTAGCATTTCTTAAATACTTCAGGATGGTTTTAACAACCTTCCAGTGATTCTCTCCTGGATCAGATTGGTATCTACTCACTACCCCTAGTGAATATGCCACATCTGGTCGTGTACATGTCATGGCGTACATGATAGATCCCACTGTCGAAGCATATGGAATCCTATCCATACGCTCTCTCTCTTGAGGTGTTGTCGGACAATCCCTCTTCGAGAGAGAAATTCCATGGCCTATCGGTAGATAGCCTTTCTTGAAATTTTTCATGCTGAACCTTTTCAGCATAGTATCAATGTACGTGGACTGGGATAAGCCAAGCAACTTTTTGGATCTATCCCTATAGATCCTCATCCCTAGGATGTAGGAAGCTTCTCCCAGATCCTTCATGGAGAACTGTGACGATAGCCAAATCTTTATTCTCTGTAATGCAGGGACATCATTCTCGATTAAGAGAATATCATCCACATACAATACAAGAAATACTACTGCTGGACCATTAGCCCACTTATAAATGCAGGGTTCTTCTCCGTTCTTAACGAAGCCATACGTTTTGATCGTCCTATCAAAACGTATGTTCCAACTCCGAGATGCCTGCTTAAGTCCATAAATGGACCTCTGTAGCTTGCACATCTTAGACTCATCTGTGGATGTGAACCCTTCAGGTTGTATCATATACACCTCTTCGTCCAGCTCTCCGTTTAGGAAAGCTGTCTTCACATCCATCTGCCAGATTTCATAGTCCAGATGGGCAGCTATCGCAAGCATAATCCGAATGGATTTGAGCATTGCCACAGGAGAAAACGTCTCGTCATAGTCTATACCATAACGTTGACGATATCCCTTGGCAACCAGACGGGCTTTATAGGTCTCCACCTTTCCGTCTGCGCCCCTCTTCCTTTTGAAGACCCACTTACACCCTATGGATTTTACTCCTTCGGGTGGGTCAACCAATGTCCACACATCGTTGACCTTCATGGACTCCATTTCGGATTTCATGGCCTCTAGCCATTTCTCAGAGTCAGGTCTCTGCATTGCATCCATGTAGGTGATCGGATCCTCATCGTTTTCATCAAGTTCGATAGGATCACCATCCCGGACCAAGAAACCATAGTATCTGTCCGGTTGATGTGGTACTCTACCAGACCGCCTTAAGGGTGCATAATCAATGGGCTCCGGATCTGATCTAATCAAATCCGGTTCAGGTTCAGTAACATGTGTCGATTTTTCTACCTGTCGAACTTCGTCAAGTTCGACTTTAGAGGCAACAGTTCCTTCACTAAGGAACTCCTTTTCTAAAAAGATTGCCTTAAGGCTGACAAACACCTTTTGCTCATCAGCAAGGTAGAAATAATACCCTTTGGTCTCTTTTGGGTACCCTATAAAATTACACTTGTCAGACCTAGGTCCAAGCTTGTCTGTAATTAAACGTTTAACATAAGCCGGACACCCTCAAACCCTAAGGTGCGAGAGTACTGGCTTACGTCCTATCCATATCTCATATGGCGTTTTGGCTACAGACTTACTCGAAACTCTATTTAGAAGGTAACAAGCCGATTCGAGCGCATATCCCCAGAGGGAGATCGGCAGACCAGCAAACCCCATCATGGATCGAACCATGTCTAACAGGGTCCGATTCCTCCTTTCAGACACACCATTATGCTGTGGTGTTCCAAGAGGAGTCCACTGAGAGAGAATCCCATTCTCCCCTAGATACGTCAGAAACTCATTGGAAAGGTATTCACCTCCTCGATCAGATCGAAGAGTTTTAATACACTTTCCAGTTTGTTTTTCTACCTCATTTCAGAATAGTTTGAACATTTCAAATGATTCCGACTTATGCTTCATTAAATAGACATACCCATACCTAGATAGGTCGTCTGTGAAGGTTATGAAGTAGAAAAATCCACCTCTTGCACTTGAGCTCATGGGTCCACATACATCAGAATGTACCAGACCTAAGAGTTCACTGGTTCGCTCACCTTTTTCAGTAAAAGGTGACTTGGTCATCTTCCAAGAAGACAGGACTCACAGGTTGGAAGTGATTCACAATCACTAACTTCAAGAATTCCTTCTTGAGCCAACCTGTTTATCCTGTTCTTATTGATATGACCTAGCCTACAGTGCCAAAGGTAGACTTCTGACACATTATCTATTCTAGAGCGTTTACCGAATTTTTGAACCACATTAACAGGCTGTGATAGTAAGTAAATTCTATTATTTAATTGTCCAACAAATATTGTAACACCATTCAAAATGATATTGCAAATATTTCTTTTTATTAAAAAATCATAACCGTACATGGCCAAAAGGCCTACAGAAATAATATTTAATAAAAAACTTGGACAATAGTGACATTCACTCAGAATTACATTACGAGAATTGATTACAAGACTCATGATTCCTAAAGCTAGAACTGGAACTTTGCTTCCATCTCTAACATTCAGGAACCTCTCGCCTTCATCAAATCTCTTACTGACCTGCAGACCCTGCATCGAATTACAAATATGATAAGGGCTTCCGGTATCTAATACCCAGGCAGTAGTATCACAAATCAAAAAGTTGCAAGGAGTTATCATATAATTACCTTGCTTCTTCTTTGGTCTGTTCGGGTCCAAGGAGGCAATGTATTGAGGACAGTTCCTCTTCCAATGCCCGTGCTTCTTGCAAAAGAAGCACTCCGCCTGGCTATGATCATGCTTGCGCTTCTTGGTCTGACCCCGTGCTACTGTCCCAGCATGAGATTGCACCTTCTTATTTTTCTTCTTCTTGTTCTTCTTCCCCTTCCCAAAGGGTTGACGACGAGAAGAAGACCCTCCCACTACATTCACCGACTCCTTATGGAGTTGGTGATCCTTCTCAAAGTTCTGCAGCAACCCCAACAATCCGTGGTAGTTTACTGCAGGCTTTGTCATTCGAAAATGAGTAAGGAATGGGAGGAAGGACTTGGGCAAGGAATTAAGGATCGCATCCTTACCGAGCTGCTCGTGCAGAGGAAAGCCCAATTTGCTTAGGCGCTCAATCATCTCGATCATGTACAGTACATGATCAGTGACTGAGGCCCCATCCCTCATCCGAGCATTGAAAATAGCACAACTAATTTTGTGCCTTTCAACGTCGTCAGGCGTGCCAAAGGAGTCGTTCAACATTTGAAGCATCTCCTGTGGCTGGGCATTCTCAAACCTTCGGCTGAACTCGTCATTCATTGCTGCCAGCATAATACATCGAACGGTGGTACGGTCATTGAGCCACTTCAAGTAAGTGTCTCAGATCGCTTTACTAGCGTTCGGAGCTGGCTCCTCAGGTGCTGGATCCGTTACTACATAAAGGATCCGCTCATGCTCAAGGACGATTTTAATTTTCGATACCAGCTATCGAAATTGGGTCCCATGAGCTTGTCATTATCTAATAATGATCGGAGCGACAGGGTAGTGGCCATAGCTGCTTAAAGAAAAACGAGACCTCTATTAGTACATAAATTAATACTAAAGACTTGGACTTTAGTCTAAAGTTTTTTCCAATATTTTTACGAACTGGTAGCCTCATCCTCCAATTCGAGGAATTACTTTAATTCCTTAATGGGTACTAGAATCCACACAGACTACACACGAGCCCAACTTTGGTTGGTCAACCCATGTGCATCTATGGGTAGGTTCTTAACCAGTTGTTTCTCTAAACAACTTCTAGTAATTTATTTTGCCCCAGAACCTAATCAGTAGGCTTTGGCCTCCACTGAAAAATCTGGTTAGGTCCAACCATTAACATGACTTAATTTAGTGAATCGGACCAATAAATGATCAGACCCGACTTTGGCCGGCCAACCTAACCACCATCAGAAAGACTCAATCAAATTATCATATTATGAATAATAATTCCATTGGCCAATGAGCACCAGGCCTTTGGGCCTCCAATGATCATTGAACTAATGGACTCATTATCATTCACTTAATGGGAGGCTATGACTTAGTTATCATTATAACTTAATCATTTTAGGGACCTAATAATTTTGAGGATTTTATTAAAGAATAGTAGAGAAGAAATCATCCAGCCAATTTCAATCCTCCCACTGACTTCACCAAGTCAGATTAAAAAAGGATTTAATTAAAGCTGGCATTAGGAGCACCTAAATCAGTCTTACTGATTTACCTAATGACATGGGTGAGCTCTAATCACCAAGTGATCTAATCAAAATCTAACTTACCAGATTGGCCAGGTAAGTGAGATCAGTGGTGGGGATTTGCCATTAACTCGTCAATGATCGAATCAATGCGAGTAGCTCCCGCTTAAGAACCACTGGTCAAAACTGCCGAACTTACCTTAGACACCAACCGGTTCATTAGTTTTAATTTTGATCAACTTAGTAAATAGAGCTCCACCGCGTAGCCATGAATTAAGTCCATCTTGGTCTAGTTAAAGACATGGACCCATTCAACTACAACTATTGAAGTTGAGTCTAGAGTATCCTTGACCTAATCTAATTCAACTTTTGATTAGATTTGACCAATTACTCCAATTAGTCCATTTTTTAAACTAACCTTAGGTCTAACCCAATTATGGACCTAATTCATCTAACCCATTGACCCAAAAGTTTATGCAATTGTCTTAGGTCTTAATTCACAATTCTAGACCTACTAGACAATACTTAATTCTTTTAATTAAGTACTTGGGCTGATGGTCAGGGTTTGGCATTTCGAAAATAATTTTCAAATTTGAAAGATTTTATTTTCTGTTCACCAAATGTGTTAACTCATTTCACAAACGGTCAGCACATTTCATAAACAGCAATTCTATTGCTCATTTCATAACAGAAAATAACTCAAAATAAATCATAAATTTTCTTTTAGATCTAATCTAACACATTCATGATAAATTTCTTAATTAAGTCCTTTCGCTGCTTCATCGGCATGGGATATAATTGCATCGGCACCCCTACCGCCATAGGAGACCCCATCGAATGGGAAGAGAGGGCCTTTAAACCCTACTTTTCTCCTATGACCGGACGGCCATGGCAACCAACCCAATTAGATTACTTGCTACTTGGATCAAGTATATCTAAATATACAAATTTCAAAATTTAAATTTTGAATTTCAAATTTCAAATTTCAAATTTAAATTTTAAATTTCAAATTTGAGATTTCAACCAAATTTCAAATTTCGAATTTTCAATCTTTGAATTTTAAATTTTGAATTTTGAATTTCAAATTTCAAATTTCGAATTTCAAATTTCAAATTTGAGATTTCAACCAAATTTCAAATTTCAAATTTTGAATTTTGAATTTCAAATTTCGAATTTCAAATTTCAAATTTCAAATTTGAGATTTCAACCAAATTTCAAATTTTGAATTTCAAATTTGAAACTTCTAACAAATTTCAAATTTCAAATTTAAATCTTTTTGAATTTCGAATTTTGAATTTTAAATTTCAAATTTAAACTTATAGATTACACCTTAATCTACGCATGCATATGTATATCATATTCTAGAACCTGCTCTGATACCAATTGAAGCGAAAATTTAGTGCAGGGGCAAAATGGTAATTTTAAAACTTTTTCAAAATTACTATTTTACAGCGAATTATTAATTAATCTCATTAATTAATACTAATTAACCCTACACTAAGATCTAAATATGATACAACAGCATGCATTTAAATTTGAAATTCAAATTTGAATCAGTAAACGTTTTACAGTACTGTGTTCAGAACACATCACCTTTTGCGGGTAGTCGATCACCGCAATCTGATCACCGTCGGAGGGCTCTGATCATCACGTCACAGCCACCCAACTGTCTGGCCTCTGCGGATCGTCCACACGAAGCTCCCGTCTGATCAGCTCCTCACGAATGCTAGTTCGTGATTTCACCCTTTTGATGGCAGATGTTGATCGAACTCCTTCGATCGATGTGTGCCGACTTCTCGGATGCTCGGATCATCTGCACAGTTACTTGAGAGGCTGATGGATCTCTCTCTAAAATTTGGTGGACTCACGACACTCGTGGCACACCAATCTCACTTCCCGAACCCTAGGTAGAAACCCTAGGGTACACACCAAAAACCCTGCGCCCAATTTTCTCTCTTTTCTTTCTTTTTCTCTCGAAAGGTTTTGGACCTTCACCTTGCGCAGAAGCCTTCCTCACGCCCCAAAGTTTCTCTCCTAATTTTTCTACGCACGTCCCACCTTTCTCCTCTTTTTAAAACAACGTCGAACGTGTCTTATCCGCGTGAGAGGATAAAGACAAGAGGTTACACATTTGAATTCAAATCAAATTTGAATTCAAACGAAAACCAACTTATCCCTATCCTTTTGGGCGTGAGAAGAGAAGGGGCGTGGCTCTTTGTGCGTGGAAAAAGTTTCACGAGAAACCTTTTCTCGTGTAAGTAATGTGGCGCACAAAATGGATAAGGATGAAAGGGCAAGTGATAAGTTATCCATTCAAATTCAAACATGCTTTGAATTTGAATGGCTAACTAATTATTTTATCCATCCATATGGCGCACAAATGAGGACGTGGGGAAGGGTTTTGCGTGAGAAAAATTTCACGAGAAGTTTCTTCTCGTGAATTCAAATGGGTGCAAGGAAGTTGGGTGACGCAGGGAATTTAAAACAAGGTGGTTTGATTCAAATTGAGCCAACCTAGTTTAAAATAGGTTGAGCACAATTAGACCAAATTAAACCCAACATAATTAGGCTTAATTAGGCTTAATAAAATCCTAATCAAATCAGGAATTAACTAAACCTAACCCCTGATCAAATCAGGACTAAACCACCTTAGCGATTAGGTCAACATTTAACCTAATCGGGTCAATCCAAACTGAATCCAATTCAATTGGACTTGATCCAAAAATAATTACTCAATCAAATTGAGTTAATTAGTGATTAAATCATTAATTAAATCTCTCATAAATATTGAGTCCAAATCCGATGGGCAATCAGGCATCAGAGACCATCGATATGAAACCCTGATCAAAAAGTTCAAATTTCAAATTCAAAATTTGAAATTCAAAATTTTGACCCAA
>NC_025998.2:129706541-129777870 GCF_000442705.2 Elaeis guineensis
GCGGCGCAGAATATGCTTCGTCCTGGTGTGGCCTTTGGTTCCTTCGCCTGAGCAATGGCTCCAGAGCTATCGCAGTAGAGCAGAACTGGACCAACAAGGGAGGGTGCTACTCCGAGCTCGGTGATGAATTTCCTCAGCCACACCGCTTCTTTGGCAGCATCTGATGCAGCAATATACTCCGCCTCGCATACTGAATCAGCCACAGTGTGCTGCTTGGAACTCTTCCAGCAGACAGCCCCACCATTAAGGGTAAAAATAAATCCTGACACACTCTTGCTATCATCGCGATCAGACTGGAAACTAGAGTCTGTAAACCCTATAAGTCTCAAGTCCGATTCACCATATATAAGCCACTGATCCTTAGCATTTCTTAAATACTTCAGGATGGTTTTAACAACCTTCCAGTGATTCTCTCCTGGATCAGATTGGTATCTACTCACTACCCCTAGTGAATATGCCACATCTGGTCGTGTACATGTCATGGCGTACATGATAGATCCCACTGTCGAAGCATATGGAATCCTATCCATACGCTCTCTCTCTTGAGGTGTTGTCGGACAATCCCTCTTCGAGAGAGAAATTCCATGGCCTATCGGTAGATAGCCTTTCTTGAAATTTTTCATGCTGAACCTTTTCAGCATAGTATCAATGTACGTGGACTGGGATAAGCCAAGCAACTTTTTGGATCTATCCCTATAGATCCTCATCCCTAGGATGTAGGAAGCTTCTCCCAGATCCTTCATGGAGAACTGTGACGATAGCCAAATCTTTATTCTCTGTAATGCAGGGACATCATTCTCGATTAAGAGAATATCATCCACATACAATACAAGAAATACTACTGCTGGACCATTAGCCCACTTATAAATGCAGGGTTCTTCTCCGTTCTTAACGAAGCCATACGTTTTGATCGTCCTATCAAAACGTATGTTCCAACTCCGAGATGCCTGCTTAAGTCCATAAATGGACCTCTGTAGCTTGCACATCTTAGACTCATCTGTGGATGTGAACCCTTCAGGTTGTATCATATACACCTCTTCGTCCAGCTCTCCGTTTAGGAAAGCTGTCTTCACATCCATCTGCCAGATTTCATAGTCCAGATGGGCAGCTATCGCAAGCATAATCCGAATGGATTTGAGCATTGCCACAGGAGAAAACGTCTCGTCATAGTCTATACCATAACGTTGACGATATCCCTTGGCAACCAGACGGGCTTTATAGGTCTCCACCTTTCCGTCTGCGCCCCTCTTCCTTTTGAAGACCCACTTACACCCTATGGATTTTACTCCT
This sequence comes from Elaeis guineensis, assembly GCF_000442705.2. Taxonomy (NCBI): domain Eukaryota; kingdom Viridiplantae; phylum Streptophyta; class Magnoliopsida; order Arecales; family Arecaceae; genus Elaeis; species Elaeis guineensis. The sequence goes on from NC_025998.2 coordinate 129,707,832, forward strand.
TCGGGTGGGTCAACCAATGTCCACACATCGTTGACCTTCATGGACTCCATTTCGGATTTCATGGCCTCTAGCCATTTCTCAGAGTCAGGTCTCTGCATTGCATCCATGTAGGTGATCGGATCCTCATCGTTTTCATCAAGTTCGATAGGATCACCATCCCGGACCAAGAAACCATAGTATCTGTCCGGTTGATGTGGTACTCTACCAGACCGCCTTAAGGGTGCATAATCAATGGGCTCCGGATCTGATCTAATCAAATCCGGTTCAGGTTCAGTAACATGTGTCGATTTTTCTACCTGTCGAACTTCGTCAAGTTCGACTTTAGAGGCAACAGTTCCTTCACTAAGGAACTCCTTTTCTAAAAAGATTGCCTTAAGGCTGACAAACACCTTTTGCTCATCAGCAAGGTAGAAATAATACCCTTTGGTCTCTTTTGGGTACCCTATAAAATTACACTTGTCAGACCTAGGTCCAAGCTTGTCTGTAATTAAACGTTTAACATAAGCCGGACACCCTCAAACCCTAAGGTGCGAGAGTACTGGCTTACGTCCTATCCATATCTCATATGGCGTTTTGGCTACAGACTTACTCGAAACTCTATTTAGAAGGTAACAAGCCGATTCGAGCGCATATCCCCAGAGGGAGATCGGCAGACCAGCAAACCCCATCATGGATCGAACCATGTCTAACAGGGTCCGATTCCTCCTTTCAGACACACCATTATGCTGTGGTGTTCCAAGAGGAGTCCACTGAGAGAGAATCCCATTCTCCCCTAGATACGTCAGAAACTCATTGGAAAGGTATTCACCTCCTCGATCAGATCGAAGAGTTTTAATACACTTTCCAGTTTGTTTTTCTACCTCATTTCAGAATAGTTTGAACATTTCAAATGATTCCGACTTATGCTTCATTAAATAGACATACCCATACCTAGATAGGTCGTCTGTGAAGGTTATGAAGTAGAAAAATCCACCTCTTGCACTTGAGCTCATGGGTCCACATACATCAGAATGTACCAGACCTAAGAGTTCACTGGTTCGCTCACCTTTTCCAGTAAAAGGTGACTTGGTCATCTTCCCAAGAAGACAGGACTCACAGGTTGGAAGTGATTCACAATCACTAACTTCAAGAATTCCTTCTTGAGCCAACCTGTTTATCCTGTTCTTATTGATATGACCTAGCCTACAGTGCCAAAGGTAGACTTCTGACACATTATCTATTCTAGAGCGTTTACCGAATTTTTGAACCACATTAACAGGCTGTGATAGTAAGTAAATTCTATTATTTAATTGTCCAACAAATATTGTAACACCATTCAAAATGATATTGCAAATATTTCTTTTATTAAAAAATCATAACCGTACATGGCCAAAAGGCCTACAGAAATAATATTTAATAAAAAACTTGGACAATAGTGACATTCACTCAGAATTACATTACGAGAATTGATTACAAGACTCATGATTCCTAAAGCTAGAACTGGAACTTTGCTTCCATCTCTAACATTCAGGAACCTCTCGCCTTCATCAAATCTCTTACTGACCTGCAGACCCTGCATCGAATTACAAATATGATAAGGGCTTCCGGTATCTAATACCCAGGCAGTAGTATCACAAATCAAAAAGTTGCAAGGAGTTATCATATAATTACCTTGCTTCTTCTTTGGTCTGTTCGGGTCCAGGGAGGCAATGTATTGAGGACAGTTCCTCTTCCAATGCCCGTGCTTCTTGCAAAAGAAGCACTCCGCCTGGCTATGATCATGCTTGCGCTTCTTGGTCTGACCCCGTGCTACTGTCCCAGCATGAGATTGCACCTTCTTATTTTTCTTCTTCTTGTTCTTCTTCCCCTTCCCAAAGGGTTGACGACGAGAAGAAGACCCTCCCACTACATTCACCGACTCCTTATGGAGTTGGTGATCCTTCTCAAAGTTCTGCAGCAACCCCAACAATCCGTGGTAGTTTACTGCAGGCTTTGTCATTCGAAAATGAGTAAGGAATGGGAGGAAGGACTTGGGCAAGGAATTAAGGATCGCATCCTTACCGAGCTGCTCGTGCAGAGGAAAGCCCAATTTGCTTAGGCGCTCAATCATCTCGATCATGTACAGTACATGATCAGTGACTGAGGCCCCATCCCTCATCCGAGCATTGAAAATAGCACAACTAATTTTGTGCCTTTCAACGTCGTCAGGCGTGCCAAAGGAGTCGTTCAACATTTGAAGCATCTCCTGTGGCTGGGCATTCTCAAACCTTCGGCTGAACTCGTCATTCATTGCTGCCAGCATAATACATCGAACGGTGGTACGGTCATTGAGCTACTTCAAGTAAGTGTCTCAGATCGCTTTACTAGCGTTCGGAGCTGGCTCCTCAGGTGCTGGATCCGTTACTACATAAAGGATCCGCTCATGCTCAAGGACGATTTTTAATTTTCGATACCAGCTATCGAAATTGGGTCCCATGAGCTTGTCATTATCTAATAATGATCGGAGCGACAGGGTAGTGGCCATAGCTGCTTAAAGAAAAACGAGACCTCTATTAGTACATAAATTAATACTAAAGACTTGGACTTTAGTCTAAAGTTTTTTTCCAATATTTTTACGAACTGGTAGCCTCATCCTCCAATTCGAGGAATTACTTTAATTCCTTAATGGGTACTAGAATCCACACAGACTACACACGAGCCCAACTTTGGTTGGTCAACCCATGTGCATCTATGGGTAGGTTCTTAACCAGTTGTTTCTCTAAACAACTTCTAGTAATTTATTTTGCCCCAGAACCTAATCAGTAGGCTTTGGCCTCCACTGAAAAAATCTGGTTAGGTCCAACCATTAACATGACTTAATTTAGTGAATCGGACCAATAAATGATCAGACCCGACTTTGGCCGGCTAACCTAACCACCATCAGAAAGACTCAATCAAATTATCATATTATGAATAATAATTCCATTGGCCAATGAGCACCAGGCCTTTGGGCCTCCAATGATCATTGAACTAATGGACTCATTATCATTCACTTAATGGGAGGCTATGACTTAGTTATCATTATAACTTAATCATTTTAGGGACCTAATAATTTTGAGAATTTTATTAAAGAATAGTAGAGAAGAAATCATCCAGCCAATTTCAATCCTCCCACTGACTTCACCAAGTCAGATTAAAAAAGGATTTAATTAAAGCTGGCATTAGGAGCACCTAAATCAGTCTTACTGATTTACCTAATGACATGGGTGAGCTCTAATCACCAAGTGATCTAATCAAAATCTAACTTATCAGATTGGCCAGGTAAGTGAGATCAGTGGTGGGGATTTGCCATTAACTCGTCAATGATCGAATCAATGCGAGTAGCTCCCGCTTAAGAACCACTGGTCAAAACTGCCGAACTTACCTTAGACACCAACCGGTTCATCAGTTTTAATTTTGATCAATTTAGTAAATAGAGCTCCACCGCGTAGCCATGAATTAAGTCCATCTTGGTCTAGTTAAAGACATGGACCCATTCAACTACAACTATTGAAGTTGAGTCTAGAGTATCCTTGACCTAATCTAATTCAACTTTTGATTAGATTTGACCAATTACTCCAATTAGTCCATTTTTTAAACTAACCTTAGGTCTAACCCAATTATGGACCTAATTCATCTAACCCATTGATCCAAAAGTTTATGCAATTGTCTTAGGTCTTAATTCACAATTCTAGACCTACTAGACAATACTTAATTCTTTTAATTAAGTACTTGGACTGATGGGTCAGGGTTTGGCATTTCGAAAATAATTTTCAAATTTGAAAGATTTTATTTTCTGTTCACCAAATGTGTTAACTCATTTCACAAACGGATCAGCACATTTCATAAACAGCAATTCTATTGCTCATTTCATAACAGAAAATAACTCAAAATAAATCATAAATTTTCTTTTAGATCTAATCTAACACATTCATGATAAATTTCTTAATTAAGTCCTTTCGCTGCTTCATCGGCATGGGATATAATTGCATCGGCACCCCTACCGCCATAGGAGACCCCTTCGAATGGGAAGAGAGGGCCTTTAAACCCTACTTTTCTCCTATGACCGGACGGCCATGGCAACCAACCCAATTAGATTACTTGCTACTTGGATCAAGTATATCTAAATATACAAATTTCAAAATTTAAATTTTGAATTTCAAATTTCAAATTTTAAATTTTAAATTTTAAATTTGAGATTTCAACCAAATTTCAAATTTCGAATTTTCAATCTTTGAATTTTAAATTTTGAATTTTGAATTTTAAATTTCAAATTTCGAATTTCAAATTTCAAATTTGAGATTTCAACCAAATTTCAAATTTCAAATTTTGAATTTTGAATTTCAAATTTCGAATTTCAAATTTCAAATTTCAAATTTGAGATTTCAACCAAATTTCAAATTTTGAATTTCAAATTTGAAACTTCTAACAAATTTCAAATTTCAAATTTTAAATCTTTTTGAATTTCGAATTTGAATTTCAAATTTCAAATTTAAACTTATAGATTACACCTTAATCTACGCATGCATATGTATATCATATTCTAGAACCTGCTCTGATACCAATTGAAGCGAAAATTTAGTGCAGGGGCAAAATGGTAATTTTAAAACTTTTTCAAAATTACTATTTTACAGGAAATTATTAATTAATCTCATTAATTAATACTAATTAACCCTACACTAAGATCTAAATATGATACAACAGCATGCATTTAAATTTGAAATTCAAATTTGAATCAGTAAACGTTTTACAGTACTGTGTTCAGAACACATCACCTTTTGCGGATAGTCGATCACCACAATCTGATCACCGTCGGAGGGCTCTGATCATCACGTCACAGCCACCCAACTGTCTGGCCTCTGCGGATCGTCCACACGAAGCTCCCGTCTGATCAGCTCCTCACGAATGCTAGTTCGTGATTTCACCCTTTTGATGGCAGATGTTGATCGAACTCCTTCGATCGATGTGTGCCGACTTCTTGGATGCTCTGGATCATCTGCACAGTTACTTGAGAGGCTGATGGATCTCTCTCTAAAATTTGGTGGACTCACGACACTCGTGGCACACCAATCTCACTTCCCGAACCCTAGGTAGAAACCCTAGGGTACACACCAAAAACCCTGCGCCCAATTTTCTCTCTTTTCTTTCTTTTTCTCTCGAAAGGTTTTGGACCTTCACCTTGCGCAGAAGCCTTCCTCACGCCCCAAAGTTTCTCTCCTAATTTTTCTACGCACGTCCCACCTTTTTCCTCTTTTTAAAACAACGTCAAACGTGTCTTATCCGCGTGAGAGGATAAAGACAAGAGGTTACACATTTGAATTCAAATCAAATTTGAATTCAAACGAAAACCAACTTATCCCTATCCTTTTGGGCGTGAGAAGAGAAGGGGCGTGGCTCTTTGTGCGTGGAAAAAGTTTCACGAGAAACCTTTTCTCGTGTAAGTAATGTGGCGCACAAAATGGATAAGGATGAAAGGGCAAGTGATAAGTTATCCATTCAAATTCAAACATGCTTTGAATTTGAATGGCTAACTAATTATTTTATCCATCATATGGCGCACAAATGAGGACGTGGGGAAGGGTTTTGCGTGAGAAAAATTTCACGAGAAGTTTCTTCTCGTGAATTCAAATGGGTGCAAGGAAGTTGGGTGATGCAGGGAATTTAAAACAAGGTGGTTTGATTCAAATTGAGCCAACCTAGTTTAAAATAGGTTGAGCACAATTAGACCAAATTAAACCCAACATAATTAGGCTTAATTAGGCTTAATAAAATCCTAATCAAATCAGGAATTAACTAAACCTAACCCCTGATCAAATCAGGGACTAAACCACCTTAGCGATTAGGTCAACATTTAACCTAATCGGGTCAATCCAAACTGAATCCAATTCAATTGGACTTGATCCAAAAATAATTACTCAATCAAATTGAGTTAATTAGTGATTAAATCATTAATTAAATCTCTCATAAATATTGAGTCCAAATCCGATGGGCAATCAGGCATCAGAGACCATCGATATGAAACCCTGATCAAAAAGTTCAAATTTCAAATTCAAAATTTGAAATTCAAAATTTTGACCCCGGTATCCAAAATGTGTGGAACTCATGATTAGAGAATCCTAATTCTCAATCATAGAGTCCCAGATAGATAAGACTCATAATCAGCCATCAGATCAGAAAGGAACCTCTAATGTGTGTGACCCCGCAGGTTCGAACCTAAGCCGGTAGCACAGGAACCAATTTCTGTACTAATCGAAGTGACCATCTAGCAATGGTACCCGACGATCGGATAGTCGAATAATCGCAATCGCAACATTCAGAACCTACGTGAATATGGTTACCGTATAATTCATCCCTTTTGACCCCTGTGTTTAGGATGACTCAGGGTTAAACTGTCAACCCTGATGATATCATCCGAATCGTGCTCAACTCAATTAGTCCTGTGACTCCTCACTAGGACTACCCTGGCCAAGGTTTTGCTAAATTGAAACACGACTGTACACAGCTCCTAAACTGGAGTGGTCAATCCCATCTTGACACACGCACCGACAAGTCAAGTACTTGACTACACCCAGCATCCTTCCGTCACTGAATTAGAAATTCAGGTAGTCCAGTGCCTAAGTGCAGTGAGTTGCTTGCAAGTCACCGTGGCGGTCTCAGGTCGGAGGGACATTTATACCCATATCCCATCGGAGCAAATCTTGACAGCAGAAATAGCTCCGGAGTTGGTCACGTTCAGTGCAGATGTACCATTACATCTCACCTGTATGCCATACCAGTGTCTCCACACTCTTTGGTTATGAGGACAACCAACCCATATGGCACACAACGACCTATGCTCGATAAATGTTGTCGTCCTTGGTAACAACGTATCATTTGGTCGCGAACATGTTTAAGGACTAAGCGACAAATCCTCCTTTGTCGAGTCTAAATAGTCCTAAGGACTTCACCACAACACAGGAGTTCATTAGAAGATGAAACATTTGTGATGAAAAAATACCAAAATAATTTTTATTTATTTATAATTCATGTACTAATACAAAAGGAGCACAACCGTCAACAGGCTGACGATTGGCTTTGGACACTATTCCCAACACGACTACCCCTCCGTTGACTGCCTTTGACTCGGCCCTAGAAGGCTTGATCGGTGCCGCCTCTTCACCAACTGGCCCAACCCATGCTCTTGCCGCCTTTAGGCTCCTACTCCACCCGATCGCACCTGGCCCGACTACCCCTCCGTTGACTGTCTTTGACTCTGCCCTAGAAGGCTTGATCGGTGCCGCCTCTTCACCAACTGGCCCAACCCATGCTCTTGCCGCCTTTAGGCTCCTACTCCACCATCGCACCCTCAGTCGCCTCCGATAGCACGAAGAAGAATGAAAGGGACGGCTAAGGGGAAGGGAAAAAAATCCTAGCGGAGGGGGATCTCGGTCTCAGGCGCTCAGATGTTGATGGAAATTGAAAAATGAAAATGTAAGGAATAGCATGGCATATTATCGATTGTGGGATTTGACACCATCGAATAATGTCTATGAAGGTGGGGCTGCATCGAGCGAATTTGAAAAAAAGCACATGCTGCATGCTGCAAGCCCATCTGAGATGAGTCCACCAATCTGTTACCCAATGTTTAGTTCATAACCAATCCAAAATTTATATGGATTAAACCGATTAAGTAGATTGAATATATAAAATTCTAATCTGATTCAAATAATAAATAGATTAAATAAATTAATTTCTTTATAATTTAAATTAATTAAATTTAAATTTAAATTTATTTTTGATGAATCAAACACAGAATGAATTGATAAATCAAATTATATTTTTTCACCCCTGCACATCGTGCTCCGCATCCAAACGACTACTGTCAACGAGTTCTCCGCAACCAACTAATCGGCCCAAGGGTTATCCTCACATAAATATTGTCTTTTCAAGTCGCTCTCAACTCTGCAATGGGCACCATAATATCCACAAGTTAAATGCCTCCAGCCACAATGAATCGAAAGTTGAGGTCACAGATCATAAGGCTGGCGCCATCTCTCCTGTCAGCCACACTGATCCTGCTTTCGTAGCGGTGATCTTTTGTGCACCAGGCATCCCAATCTCCGTTTCCTAGGTAACCAGATAACGCTGTTCCCCTAAACAAAATGAGTTGCCCAAGCCCTCCTCTTTCTTCATTTTTCGAAAAAAAAAAAGAGATCACAATATTCGCCGTCGCTGGATCAATATGAGATGGTTGAGACTTAGAATTTGATTTCAATGCACTGCACACGATTTTGGAATTAGGTTCAGGGTAGGAAGATCACAGGATGCAGTAGGTATCTCCAAAAACCCGATCCTTAGATATCATATTACGCTAGGTTCTTGCTCCTTTTGGGTTCGTTTCTGTACAAAATGTGGAACTTTTTGCTGAAGATTTTTGGTGCGGCATTGGAAGGGGAAAGGGACAGAGGCGCAGGTGACGTGGGAGGATCAGTCAGCAGAACGTCAGCAAGTTTAGAAGGTTAAACAATCGCTTCCATAAACTCGAGTATTAGGTCAAGGTCGCCAAGGTAATCCCTTGATTGGTTTCAATTTATTCCTCAAATGCTTGGGAGCCAAATCTAATTTCTGCATTACTTGTGCGAATTCTTTTGTTCCTTGGCATCTTTAAACTTGCTTTCTGGAACGCCTCATTGCTAATAATCGATATTAGACGTCTACTTTAATATTGCTTGGGTTCTGGATTTCCAAATTTATGGTTGGAATGCTAGTGTCTTTTTCGTTATCTGCATTTTTTTCTTTTTTCTTTTCCCTTTTTTAATATATTATGATTTTTTTTAATATTTCAAACTCTTCCAGTACCTTTTCTTTAATGTCCAATATTTCTTATCCTTGATAATCTTTCCTACTGATTTATTATGTTGTTTGAGCGCCATCTATCATACAAAGATTGTTATCCTTGTCATTTGTTTAATATGGGAGGCCTGTAGTATGTGTCCGTTTTCTTTTTTTCGAATCATTTGGTCTGCCATGGAAGCTTCTGCTTCTTTTGTTTTGCTTTGATGCTGCAAGATAGTCAAGAGGAACCCTCGAATGCATAATGTTTGCCTCCTTTTCTTACTAAAGAGACTCAAAGGTTTCTTAGGAAATAGCTCTCTTGCCAAAAGCAGTGTTTTTCAATAATTCACACCAGTTCACTTATGGTTGGCTGAGGCATCCCGAGATACTCATAAACTGTTCAACATGTTAAGGTTTGTACATTGATATTCAATCTTCATAGTTCATATAATTCGGAAAAAGCTGTTGGTTAAGCCCAAGGGTGTCATCTTGGGCGAGATCTCAATTGTAGCAGTGCTGGGCATTCATTGATATGACTTATACAAAGTCTCAGTCCTTATGACTCAGTTGATATAAATTTTATTATTAACATATCAATCTATGTTACAATTGTTTTCTTTACCTTCCTTTAATAGATTTTTTTTTTAATTAAATTTATGAAGCCCCAAAATAGTTATTAGTTATGGTTTTCCCTTTGTTGGCCAAAATTTTGGTATCTTGATCGGCTGATTTCTCAACAGTTGAAATGTTTCCATATTGCATGAAATAATCTGGGATCCCCCCAAGATGATGGATATCACAGCTTATAAAAATCTTGGTTAAGCTGGGGTTGAGTTACTGTTTATAATTTGAAAGTTTATTGTGCTTCTCTTTTAATAGTGAAAAAGATATGATTAGAATTGAGGTGCTGAAAATGGGTCAAAATAGTTGACTAGGTCACTTTTCATATAATGGAAGAGTTTAGCTATCGAAAGGGAAGTTATTTAGGGTCAAAGCTTAAACATAAACATGCAGAATTCTTATTCCATCAGTTTAGAGTCACCACCTGTATTCCTCTAATGTTCTGAGTCAAAAATGTTATTCAACTTTAAACTTTTTTCTGAAATACAAACTTTGTTACTATTTCATAAGAATTATATGCATTCTGTCTCTCAAAACAAATCAGTCATGGTACATGTTCATTAACCTCAAAATAGTTTAGCTAGTAGAGATTTGGTATTTCAGAAAGGTAGAAGTCACACAGAATGTTATAAATATGGAAGCATAGGATGAGAGAGAGAGAAGCTAGATGGTTCTAAGAACTCTTTTGAGATATACCTGTTGTCATAAATGGTAAGTTATCTGATGAAAGAAGTACAAATGCATGAGGAAGAAAATGTCCATGCCCAAATGATGTTTGACATGAAGATTGCAGTCACCATGATAAATAATAGAGAAAACAAACCTGAAGAAACAACCCCAAGTGCAGCATTTTCCCAGCCTTTCACATGTCCAAACCACAAACCAACACATATTTGTTGCATCTATATCAACCTGTTGCTTTTCAACTTAACATGTTGTTCAACTGGATCAATGAAGGAACCATGTCCCAGTTCCCTTTTCTTTCTTTATTCTCGCATACTACTCTTCTCAATAGTCAAGGAAGCATTCTCATCTCATCTTCCCTACCGCACAAAGCTGAATCCCAATCTCCCACTTATGGCCTTTAGAAATGGGTCATATTTCATAATTTACCTAAGAGCATAATTGGAGACCATAGAATATCTTTTCTTTTCTTTTTTAATTTAAGATCACCTACGGTCATAATGAATAGGTTCTCCAAGCCTTCATATGAAAGCTGAGTTTTGATGTATCCTCTAGTGTTGTGCTTCAAAAGTCAGACCACTTCTATTGGTAGAGGCACATAGTTATTCTAAAGATTATCCAAGGACTTGACTTTTAGTTATACTCTCCTTTCTTTGGGTACACGTAATGGTTTATGAAGTTGTGCCTTTCACTCTAATGTTAAAATGGTCTTTAGATGGAGACCTCTTTATCTATACAACAAAAAAAAAAAAAAGTGAAGCCAGCTCTAAATAGTGGTGCACTTCTCCATATGTATCTACAGGCCTGATAATATGTCTTCTACCTCCATATAGTCCAATACTCTTATGAAAAACTTTCACCTCTTGCATACCCTTTTCTAGCTAGAATCAGACAGCAAACAAGTAAACACCCCAACATAACCATAAGACATAGAACCAACCCCCTGCACACTATAGGATGAACCCTATTACATCTTTCCACTACAGTTATTTGAAATGGCTGAGTTCAAGTTAGTGTGCCCTTTCAATGCAAGACACCAATTTTATGCATGCATAGAACAGACATGGCAAATGCCTGAATGGGCACATGTAAACACAACACCATCCCCACCAATCCAAACACAAGCACGCACACACCAACACAAACCTAAAAAAATGGGAAAGAAAGACTTAGATGGAAGTTCCCTTGATGTTTTTAATAATCAAATTCCAATTACATCTGCTGAAGCCTTGGTTTGAAGGGTAAGACACCTGGTCAACATAATGTACTGGGTTAGTTGGCCTGTGAGATGCTCAAATTGTTGAGTTGCTTACAGGTGAGTGACAGTAACTCATTTGGAAATGTGCCCTCTTATGGGAAACCTTGCTCTCTCTCAAAAAGTATAATGTTCGCTTAAGTAGGACTGCTGAATTGTTTGTCTTGCAGGCAGGAATACTGAGCAAATTTAATTGTGAAGTGAGGACTTGCTTGACTACTCTGCACCTTGAAAGCTTCTTGTTTGTGCCAACTGCTTGATCCTGTTCTATCTTGCAAAATATGACATTAACAGACATAGGACTTCAAAGCTGTATCTTCTTTACCGTGAGGAATATTTGCTATCTAAATGTGATGTAAGCTCTTGCTTGACCATTTATTCAACAGCTTGAAAGCCATTTTAGGCTACAAAAGGAGGACAAAGAGTTTCAAAATGTTTAAAGTAATTTCCTCGGACTTGTTCATGGACTTGTTGCCTCTGTTATTCACTGTCTGCAGGAAGCAAATGGAAGTTTGGAAGATGCCAGCAGTGAATTAATTTTGTTTGATGAGGATGTTGCGAGGTTCCAAATAGGCAAGCTTTTTGCTCACATGCCATGGAAGAAGTTGAGAGCAGGTGGGAGAAGATGAATGAGGATGCTGGCAAGGAACTAGAATGGCTGAAAAGAAGAAAAGGAATCAGTACTTGCTCAGATGGCTTAGCTCAAGAAGATCTTGTACAGGAAAGTTCGACTCCATCAACTTAGAAGAAGATTAAGTTGGGGCTTTTGTCACTCTGTGACCTAATGACATGAGATGAGCATGTGACAAGCAGCCGTACATTCTGTAGAGCTTAGCCCTACATGATATGTTAGGCCTCCTTGCAATTCCCAAGTTTGATAATAGAATTTCCAAGAAAAGGTTAATGTAGTCGGTAAAAGTTCCGAAACATCTATAATCCCAAACAAAATGTTTTGAACAACAGTGTCTAATTAATCTGAAAAACTATCATGGTTAAAGAACAACCAACCACAACATACTCATTAGACTTTTTCTTCCAAAATACTATCAGATTATATCATAGATTTCTATTCAATACCAAAGTCCAATAACAATACTAAGGTCTGATAAAAGAAATACAGCTTATCCCTAGGCTCTCCAAGGCACAGCCAACGACCCTTATGGACTGTAGCTGGAGAGTCTAGGGATAAGCTGTGTTTCTTTATGGGACCTTAATTGGATGTTAATGTGAAAACCATTTTGTTTTGGATTGTAGATGCTTTTAGTCACTACCTTCTTTTGTGACTATAATAATCCTTTCTTGGAAGTTCTGTTATCAGACTTAAGAACTGCAGGCCTACATGGCATGTCCTGTAGGGCTCTGCGCTTGTCCTTGTTCTACACCATCTCTTGAATCCTTTTAAGATTGCTTTTAGTAAGTTGTCGCTTGTTGCCAGAAATGCATTAATCTGCTTTTCTTTTTGATTGGCATGGTGACCCTTTTTTTTCCTTTTCCGCCGTGGTGGACTTGGCCCGTGTCCTTTGTTTCATTGTCGTTTGATGTTTTGCACCCAATAAAATTATGTTCATGTATAGTTATATATATGCTTAATAAATGGAAATGGGGTGCCCAAAATGGACACGCACCACTGATTTGGCAATATTAATCAACCCTTTGTGTTTGGTAATAAATTCCTGAGTTACAGCGTTCGTCTTTAGCGGTGTGGCAGGTGGATTGTTTATGTATGTATGATGGAAGTTCTAGACTTACTTTCAAGAAACAATTATTCTGCAAGTGTGTACACGACAAGGTTATAGATATAAAAAAGGCCCTCAAAAGTTGGAGTGCAATAATTAGGCAATAGGAATCAAACATAAAAAGAGGTCAGCGGCAGAATCTAATTACTCTTTAACAAAGGTGGATCCTCTAAAATCTTCACGGTATCCTAATTCCCTATTAGTCACCAATTATAGAAGGTCAAAGCCACGGGTTTTGAATTAAAAAAAAAAAAAACACGGACTTGATTTTGCTTTTCCTTTTTTTTTTTTTTTACAAACAAATCATTACGTCACTCCAATATTAATACAATTAAGAAAATCAGAGTAGAAGATGTCTCGGAGGATCCGAGAGCAACCGTTGCTTTCATATCAGGTCTAATTAGAGGTGAGCAAAAATTAAATCTGAACCAATCAAATCGATGAAATCGAATCAAACTGCAGGTTTGGTTGATCTTTGATATATAAAAAATAAAGTTAGATTGATTTAAATTTATCAGTAAATAAAATTGTAATCAAATTAAATTGGATCGACTTTAATAAAACAACATCTTTTTGATTAGGATGTTATTTATGTTAAAGTATTAATGTATTAAAAAATAATTTTGAATTTATGATGTTATTTATTAATTTAGTTTTGTATTAATTAGCCTTAAATCCTAGGTGACTTACTTATTGGATTATTTATTTTTTTATAATATATTGGAAATTTTTATTTTAATCCTTAATGATGATATTTATTTAAAAATTTTATTTTGTTGAGCGATAATATCTTATATCAATTTAAATCATTTTACTTGATAAATTCTCTTGATGGTACTCTTACGTGAAAAATAATAAGTCTTCATAAATCATAAAAAAAATAATAATTATTGTGGTCATGGGTCAAGGGGTCAAATGGCTTAGATAGTTGGCTTATGCTTCTACCTCCGCATATGTGAGGTATTGTCCGCTTTGACTCATGATCATTTTTAGGCTTCAGTAGGCCTTAGGCTTCAATGGGCTTTTGACTTCAATGGGTCTTGATCATTTAGAGCCTCGCGATTTTATCTTTTAAAAGGCACCTCACATTGGGAGAGAATGTTTCAATCTATATAAACCATATTCTCTCTTGACTCATAATCGATGTGGGACTAAAAAATCCATCTCTACACCACAACATAGCCTCCTAGTCAAGAGAAAATATGTGTGGATAGGAGGCGTTCCCACAGACGGTGCCAATATTGTGGTCATGGGTCAAAGGGTCGAACAGCTCAGATGGTTGGCTTATGCCTCCACCTCCGCATATGTGAGGTATTGTCTACTTTGACTCACGATCATTTTTAGGCTTCAGTGGGCCGTAGGCTTCAATGGGCCTTTGACTTCAATGGACCTTGATCATTTAGAGCCTCACGGTTTTTTTCTTGAAAAGATGCCTCATATTGGGAGAGAAGGTTTTAATCCATATAAGCCATATTTTTTCTTGACTCATAACCAATGTGGGACTAAAGAAGCCCTCTCTACATCAACCGAATCAAAAAATCCAAATCAAGATCCCACTAGATGTTGACACGTGGTGACATCTGAGCCGATCATTGATCGGACAGTTCGACGCACCTATTTCAAATTGAGCCACGTCACCACTATTCGCGTGAACAGCTCCGACCCAATGACATTCGACACATGATAAAGATCTACTTGTCAGAATTATATCGTTCGACGTTGAATCATCTTTTCGAAATGATGTCTGACACTAACATCCAATACCCAATCGTCCTGTCAATATGACAGTATAATGATGGTTCTGTACTCACCAAAACGACAAAACAGCCGATGCTCACATCTTGAAGAAACTAACAGTCAAATCGAGATTCGATATGACACGAAATGACTCCCTTCATCCAACGTGATAAAACTACATGGTGGCATGCATCGGATCACCTTGGATTGAGAGTGGGGGGCAATTGTTGGGGTAAGTCAATCGACCCTCGACTTCGACTCAACAAAGACCGACTGACTGAGCAAACTACATCGACTCATGGTCGGCTGACCGATTGACATTAGGTTACTATCGATCAACAGCAGACAACTTTAATAACCTCCGATCTAAGACCGTCGGCATATCAGAACTACTAGCCGATGGTCACTCGGATATTCCACCGACATATCAATATTACCGACATATAATCGATCAATCTGCACAACATACCGTAACCACTATAAATGGTTATCGACTACGTGTCACGGTAATTAGTAAGAATTAACGATCCACTAACTCCATAATTATGGTTTGATAATTTAGCGCCATAAAAAGTAGAACCACGTGCTCAATGGTTACATCAGAATCACTTATAAAAGAAGAGTAAGTGAACAGCACCGGTAAGACACTTTTGAGCCAGAGCTCTGCTACCCTCGACATTCAAATCTACTGTTCACCAATTCTCTCTCTGATTTAAGCATCGGATGGTCTCCACCGAACATAACTCCGGTCTGTGAGGATGCTGTTCTGCAGGTGCTCATTATCGACGACAGACGACAGGGAGTTGGTTGCAACAATAATAATAATATAAAAATCGATAAACCAAATCAAATCAAACCATTTAAATCATGTTGGTTTGGTTTGATTTCAATCCTCTATTGATCTGATTTTGGTTTTTAGAAATGCCAAACTGTTTCAGACTAGTTCAGCTTAGGTTTAAGCATGAAACCAAATCAAATCGGACCATGCTCACCCTTAGATCCAATCTCCGATGTGCTCGATAATAAAAGAAGCAATCCAATCTACGGACTGTTCATCTTTTGAAATATGTGCCAGACAGACAATGCATTGGCATGATGAAGGGACCTCCGTGAAGCAGCGGATGAACCTTCAAATTTTTTATCTTATTTCAAATTTAGTCGATAACCATGGCTGAATCGTCCTTAATGAAAATCTTTTCAACTCGCAGCTCATGTTTTGCACCGATGATATTCATCCAAGCGGCGTGGAGCTCTGTCTCAGATGTGTCCAAAAAATGAGATCTCTCAGGCAGTTAATAGTTTGATGTTCGGGTCTCAGATGACATAGTTCATACTATCCTATCATATCTAATATTGTTATTAAAATTGATCCTAATAAATTTCAAGAGTAAAGATTCTCAAAAAATGGAAAGAATCTTCTATACCGTTGCGGGCACAACAAGAAAGTTTCAGAAACTTGTGGCATCAAAGAACATGACAATAATATAAAAATGATAGTATTCCTCGGCTAAGCAGTAACTCTCTCCGTCATCCGTTGTACAGACGTCCCCCTTAATTAAGCAACGAGCCCTCTCCACCGTCCATCGCACAGCATAATCGCGACATATTATTTCTTATTTCTGAACAGTCACATCTGATGGGCGGCGTAAGCCACATCCCCGCAGGAATTTTGCTTTTCCTTCTTGTGGTAATATTTCACGACAAAAAGTCTAATACCAGAAACCTCCACCGCCTCGAAACCAACTGGCAACCCGGCAAACCTGGATTTCAAATCTCTCCACATCCTTAGCGGTTCGAGCTTTTCTCGTTCCCGCCAAAAAAGATACTTCCCCTATTTCTCATGCACCGTTAAAACCAACCTCTTTCTGTACGCGCGCGCATGCCTACGCCGTATCTTGTCTTCCTCGTCTCCGGTGCTGCCGCTGCCATCCAATCCCACCCCTTTGTCGGTCGTTTCGACGCGGCTGCCGATCATTGGCGATACCGATCGTCGGCGCCGTACTCTCTCCTCGAGGTAATAATCCTCTCTTACTGCACCTCTCTGCACTAATTTACATAAAAAGGAAGCAAGATGTGAGATTTCGGTGAGGATACGAGCTGTTTTAGGGTTTTCTTATGTAACCGGTCTTGATTTTTGCGTGTTCGCCTGAGTTATCGAAGTTTGTTTTTTTTTTTGGTTTTTTTGTGGCGTCATGGATGAGGAATTAATTTCTAGATATAGCTTTGCTTTGCGGTTTCTCCTTAGCTTTTCTAAATCTGCGATATTGATAGAAGTTGTTCATCAGTTGCCGTGCATTTAGGCAAAAGAGCTGCAAGCGAAAGAAACACTTTGTGTCATTTTATATGCCCAGGAAAAATGGAGTCCTTTGTCTCGTTCTCCGCATCCTTGCTTGCGGCATTCCTCTGATTCCATCTTTCCTATGCCAGGTTACCGCTTATGATTGCAATTCCCTTTCACTTGTCAGGTTCCGTTTCTTTGATTCTGGATACCTTATTGCGCACAAGGAGAGATCCTTTTTTATCCATTATTGAAGCATTTCTATCCAGATCTTTGTTTGGTTTTAGCTTTGCATATGGCCGTAACGCAAAACCCTATGAGGAGCTGAAGAGGAAGAATTTGGGAGAACGTGTGGATTAGACTAATGCTCTTGACCTGTTTTTAGGCACGATCACCACCCAGCTCGCCATGGACCCATCTGTTGGCTGATGAAAATGGATTGGGTAGTGAAGGATAGAGGCGGTTCAGGGTTTTTCAGGGTGTATTTCGGTCTTGAGTTACAAGTTTGGTGCAGCTAGGGTTTCCTACTAATCCGATCGTTTTGGCTTGCCATTCTTCCAACATCTTGTTTTCTAATTGGGTTTTGATCTCAAGTCTAATGATTTTATTATCCCGTCTAATGTGTTTCTATCTTCAGAAATTTTTCCATGCCTTGAAACAAGTGGTAGTCATGTGGAGAGATTTTTAAAAAATGTATAAAAGCTGAACTTTGACAGGGTGCCGAGTTCCCAAACATGTAATGTAGGTATGATCCTTTTATCGCCATGGAACAAGTGGGACATTAACAACCTGTGTGCTCCTATGTTTCTATTTTAAGTAAAGAAATGGTTATTTTCCATGCTTACATTTGCAAAATTTATCTTGATGAGCTACAGCACCTCCTTGCTTCCTTATGATGAGGTTTAATCTACCACAATAGGTCACTAACCTTTTCTACAGTCATAGGCCAGCAGTATCTCAATAGTGGTACGGCCCTGTATGGTGCTTCTGACTGTTCTGGTGGGTGCTTTATGCCAGTCCCTAGCCACACATTATGTACATGGTGGTGCGGGTGAGAAATTTAAAACCTTGTCAATCTGTCACCTCATGATCTTTGTTTTGAAGTGAAATTTGATACTTCCACTTCTTTGGTTTCTTATGTATCCATAATTCTTCCTGTTGAAATTTCACTGTTTTTTGTTCTATCTGTTTGTTATTTTGCTGTCATGTGTTTCAGTTTTCAGCAAGGTTTTAAATAATAGCGGGATGGCAGGGAAGGATATGGCAGGGCAGGATAAGTCGGGAAATGGACCGTTATTTGACAGGATGTCCGTCATTTTGACTATTGGTATGCAGGACATCCCGTTCCAAGGGAAAAAACAGGATAGCCCTGTCCGGCTGTCCCATGGTATTTAAAATGTTGGTTTTCAGCTATTTTTCTTGTAATTCAAAGTTTTAAATAGTCATCGCATGTATTTCCTTATCTGCTCATCCAGTTATATGTGCACATGGTGTTATCTGTTCTTCAAACTATTGTTCCTAGCCTTCTCTTTTTGTATCGTTACTCATCTTTTTATAATGCTTTCTTACTGTACTTTGTTAGCTAATTCTCTTAATCCTAGAAATACTGCTCACTGGTTGTTATATTCAATTGAATCTTAGGTCTCCTTGTTCTTATGCTTCTGTTTATTTCTCTACAATCCACAACTAGCATCCTAATCTCCCTTAAAGGTGTGAAGAGAAAATGCAGAGGAAGGCCTTCAACAAAGAAAGACAAGATCATTGATGATGCCAACATGGCACATGAAGTACTGACAAATACAGGGGAAGAGCCTGTTGAGAATACAGAAGAACCTGCTGCTTGCAAAAGGCCAAAAGAGAGCTGCTGCATGTTCAAATTTCAAGGAGAAACCCATCAGATTATCTGATAAAATCCTCAGTTGTTGAATCAAAGAAAAACCAGCAAGTGGAGGAAGAGATGGTTGCTGTTGGTTTGACAAAACTTGGTCCAGAAGATCTCCCACCATGTAGAAAACTTCTAGACTTCATCTTGCATGATGCTGATGGAAATCCTCAGCCGTTTGAAATGTCAGAAATTGATGATCTTTTTTTCACTGCTCTTGTCATGCCCATGGACGATGATCGGGAGAAAGAGAGAGAAAGAGGAGTAAAATGTGAAGGATTTGGGCGGATTGAGTCCTGGTCAATTTCTGGCTATGATGAAGGGTCAGCAGTACTTTGGATTTCAACTGAACCCGTAGATTATGAATGTGTAAAACCTGCAGGCGGTTACAGAAGGTTCTATGATCATTTCTATGATAAGCCATGCATTTGTGTTGAGGTTTACAGAAAATTAGCCAGATCTGTTGGTGGAAATCCAGATTTAAGTCTGTTGGTGGAAATCCAGATTTAAGTCTTGACGACTACTTGCAGGGTTGTCCATTCCATGAGTAGAAACAAGAACTTTTCTGATGGATTTGTTAGTAAAGTTTTTGTAATCTCTCTTGGTGAGTTCATATACAATCAGCTAGTTGGATTGGATGAGACCACAGAGAACAATGATGTGAATCTACCCACATTGCCAACTCTTGTTGCTTTAAGAGATGAATGTGAAAGTAGAAAAGAGTACAATAGGTTGCCTCCAATGGTCTTAAGTAGGATCCTGAAGTTTAAGGAGGGAGGAAGTGTTGAGCGTACTGAAGATGAGGATGAGAAACTAGCATGGTTGTTGCAGGAGGAAGAGTGGAAGTTGATGAAGCAGCAGAGGGGCCATTATCAAGATCAGTGAGGCAGAGATTACTAGCGATTATCCGTTGCCTGCATATTATGAACCCTTTGTTGAAGAAATGGATGAGTACATCTACTTTTGACGGCAACAACTACATGTCCTGTCCTGATCTTCGAAGAAGAGTTCTGAACAACTGGGCTCTATATAATTCTGACTCAAGGCTTATTTCTTTAGAACTTATCCTGATAAAATCCTGCACGGAAATTGATGTGACAGCTTTTGGATCTGGTAATATTGGAATGGATGATGGTGGTGGGTTCTATATCAAGGCTGACCCAGGTCAGTCTTCTTCAAATAGATCTGACAGTGTGGATAGTGGGTTTCCAGTATATCTGAGCACAATTAAGGAGTGGATGATCGAGTTTGGGTCTTCAATCATTTTCATATCCATTTGGACAGACTGCGCCTGGTTTGTCCCCCTCTTGCCCTTCCCCAACCACACCTCCACACACCCACAGCACCACTCAACTTGCATGATTAGTAAAGCATTCATCAGTTTATCTTCCTATTACCAAGCAAAGTTGACATAGCACCGTTGTTAGCTTTGTCATCACTCTCTTCCAGGTAACATAGCATCATATTCATCTCTTTTTGTGATGCTAAGTCATGAAATAGAATCATTAATATGAAACAATTCCTAGAAAGGGAATTATGTATCCTGTTTGGATATTATCGAATACTGTTTGTCTTATGTGTTTCTTTATCTAATCCCGGTACTTACATGTGCTCTCTGATTACAGGTACAGGTTAGGAAAGCCAACAAAGCAGTATGCTTCATGGTTTGAACTAATCCTCAAAACTGCAAACATTGCTATTAGTATCATCAAGTTGTTGAAAGAACAAAGCCGGGTTTCAAGGCTTTCCTTTGCAGATGTGATCAAGAAAGTTTCGGAGTTTGAAAGGGGTCATCCTGCATATGCATCTTCAAATTTGGCATTGGTAGAGAGATATATTGTTGTGCATGGGCAGATTATCCTTCAGCAATTTGCTGAATATCCAGATGAGACAATTTGAAAGTGTGCTTTTGTCACTGGCCTTTCAGATAAGATGGTGGAAAGACGTCATTCAAAACCTGTTATGAAAGTTGCAGTAGAGAAAGAAGCAAATCTGAGTCCAAGTGCAATAATGAGGCCTGTGTTATCCAAGAGGGATGTGATGTGTGCTACAACAACCAGGCCGATCAATAGGATCTGGGGAGATTACTACTCCAATCACTTTCCAGAGGATTCAAAAGATGAGGATGGTCATGAATCAAAAGAAGTTAGAGGAGCCAGAAGAGAATGAAGAGGAAGAATTGGAAGAGGGGAATATATTGGTCCAGGAGGAGATTACTTCAAAGCCCTGTTCATCTACACAGTCTCATAAGCCTAAGCTTAATTCTGAGGAAATAAAATGGGATGGGGAACTAACTGGCAGAATGGATTCTGGGGGAGCTCTCTATGGACGTGCAATTGTTCGTGGAATTGTAATTGCTGTTGGTGGAGCAGTAATGGTAGAAGCTGAAGAATTGGAAGAAATGCCAACTACATTATTTGTTGAATACATGTGTGGAAAACTTGATGGCATGAAAATGGTACGTGGCAGAGTGATGAGGAAGGGATCTCAGACTATTCTTGGAAATGCTGCAAATGAGAGGGAGGTGTTCTTGACTAATGAATGTATGGAATTCCAATTGGGAGATATTAAAGAATCTGTAACTGTGGGCATTTGGTCGCAATCATGGGGGCATAAGTATAGAAATAAGCACTTTAATGGGGATAAGATGGATAGGGCAAAGGCCGAGGAGAGCAAAAGGAAAGGACTGCCCGTTGAGTTATTCTGTAAAAGCTTATATTGGCCTCAGAAAGGTGCCTTTCTCTCTCTTCCTTTTGACAACCTGGGTCCCGGGAGTGGTGTTTCATGTTTGTAACTCATGCAAACTGAGAGAATCAGAGAGCAATGTATTTATTGCGAGTTTTAAGACAAGTTTTGTGTACAAGAAGACTGATTCCAATGTCCATGACTTTTTGTATGTTAGACCCAGTTTTTTTCATGAAAACAAAATCAAGGATCGCGAACCTTCAAGGCTGGCTGCGATGTGGGACTACAAGCCCATGTTGTATGCCGCTTGCTGGAAATTGAGGTGCCGGTGGGGAGTAAGCAGCCTACCGCAACATCGATGCAGGTCAAAGTTAGAAGATTTTATAGACCTGAAAATATTTCTGCTGCAAAAGCATACTGTTCTGATATTAGAGAAGTAAGTGCTTTCTTAATAATTTCCTTTTTTCCATTTTGTGAATAACTGTATTTAAATGACTATATGATACTTTCTGGAAATGAAACTAGAAATCAGTGGTCTGCCTGTCTTCTTTTATTATCTGGTTTACCATGAATTCTTGTTGTGATAAATTTTTGGTGGCCAAGCTCCAGGTTTATTACAGTGAAGAGATAATCAGAGTGCCTGTAGAGACAATAGAGGGTAAATGCAAAGTGAGAAAGAAAATTGATCTGCCAAATCTAGACCTTCCTGTGATTATTGATCATGTATTCTTCTGTGAGTATTCATATGATCTTGTAAAAGGTGCTTGCAAGCAGATAATGTTGTCTTCTATTCCACCTTAATTGCATCCATATATAAAACTTCATCTTTCTTTCTGGTTGGCTGGAATTATGTTTTGTGAGCTGTTGCCTGCCAATGTGAAATTTGTGTCCCTGAAACCAAAGGAAGCTAAGGCTCCGAAAAAGAAAAAGGGTAAGGAAATATGCAAAGAAGGCAAACAAGATGGCTCTGATAAATTGAAGGATATGGCCCAAGAAAATCGCTTGGCTACACTAGATATTTTTTCTGGTTGTGGAGGCTTGTCTGTGGGATTACAGCAGTCTGGTGAGCCCTTCATTATCTATACTCATAAAGTTTGATACGAGTTAGGTGGGGTTGCATGTATACAAGATACCTGATGATGTAATGCTCAAAACTACAGGTGTTTCATTTACAAAATGGGCAATCGAATATGAACAACCAGCTGCTGAAGCATTTAGTGAAATCCATCCAGAAACCTTGATGTTTATAGACAATTGTAATGTTATTTTAAGGTGATTATTGACTCCTACATCTAACAATCATCCTCCTCCCAAACCTTACCCCACAACACTTGTAGCCAGCGCTCATAAGCACAAAATATGGTCTTGCAGGGCTATTATGGAAAAATGTGGGGACACTGATGATTGCATTGCAACGGATGAGGCTGTTAAATTGGCAGCCTGGCTGGATGGGGAAAAGCTTAAGAATCTGTCAACACCAGGTGAAGTAGATTTCATTGTTGGGGGGCCTCCACGCCAGGTCTGTCTTTTTATATACTAATGGACAAGCATTTTGTTGTGTTGGGCGGATCTCATGCTCTGTGCACCGTGTACATTTTATCTAACTATATGATCTTCTGGTTATCCTTTTGCTTCAATCCTGTTCCTTCTTCAGCGCTTCTCTGGCATGAATAGATTTTAACCAAAGCACGTGCAGCAAAGTACAGTGTGAGATGATTTTAGCATTTCTATCTTTTGCTGAATATTTCCGGTCACGTTTCTTCCTTTAGTAGAATGTAAGAAACTTTGTTTGATTCAATAAGGGGCAAACGTTCCAATTGACTCCTGCTTCACTATTGGAAAGGGCATACCAGGTTTCAATCAATAATTTATTTGTCTTTTCAAATGCTACCACAAAATAATGGTCATATTCTTTTCTTGATTTTTAAGTTGGCTCCTCCTCACTTTTATCTAAAAACTGTCATTATTCTTTCTTAACCTCTGTTCTTGTTTAGGTGCGGTTTGGAATTCTGGAGGCAGGAGCTTTTGGTGTGTCACAGATAAGAAAAAGAGCATTTATTTGGGCAGCTTCTCCTCAGGAGACTCTTTTTGAGTGGCCAGAACCTATGCATGTCTTTGCTGCTCCAGAACCGAAGATATCAATGCCTGGTGGTGTGCACCATGCTGCTGTTTGGAGCACTGCTGGTGGAGCCCCATTCCGTTCCATCACTGTTCGGGATACGATTGGGGTTCTTCCACCAGTCTCAAATGGAGCTTCAAAACCAACAATTTAAGTAATTTCTTTCTTTGACTTGTATTTTGAAATCAGTATTTGCTTTTCCTTCTCCATTTTCATGTTTCATAATTTTCTTTAAAAAAAAAAAATCATGCATGTAGTCCATTTGCCAACTCCTTTTAGTCTGTTTACAGCGCCCCCCTAGATGCAAAAGAATACATAGAGAAAAAAATCTGGTGACCTTTTTCCCTCATTTCTTTTTTTCCCCTTCACCTAGTATGGAAGTGAACCAGTTTCCTGGTTTCAAAAAGATAATTAGAGGTAACATGTTCGCCCTGAATGATCACATTTGCAAAGAAATGAATGAACTGAATTTTATTAGGTGCCAACGAATTCCAAAGTGTCCAGGTGCTGACTGGCATGACTTGCCCGATGAAAAGGTAAGCTTTTTCAAGTTGTTGTGCCTACAATTGATGCTCGTGCTGCTTTAGTTGAGATCACAACTAATATCTAAACATTTTCAGTTTCAATTCTCTGAGTGCTGATTGAGATATTATTCTGCAAAATGTAAGTTAAATTATCAACTGGGCAAATGGCGGATTTGATTCCTCGGTACCTACCAAACACTGCAAAGAGGCACAACCAATGGAAGGGACTCTTCGGTAGGCTGGACTGGGAAGGAAATTCTCCTACATCAATCACAGATCCCCAGCCCATGGGAAAGGTTGGGATGTGCTTTCACCCGGAGCAAGATAGGATTATTAGTCTGTCAATGCGCACGGTCTCAAGTAAGTCTCTTGCGTTTTTTTCATCAATAAAAATCACTTGCTCACAATAACTTCACACTAGGATGAGAACTATATTGTTCCTTTTCCCCCTATTGTCGAAACTACGTTCTTATTTCATGCAGATAACCACAACAATTAATGGATATTTCTGTGACTAAAGGCATGGACATATATGTTTATTGGCATACATTTCTACCTCTCAATATTCTCTGACCATGTGTAAAGTAGTTCTAATTCTGCTATCATGCAAAAATACGGCAGTTTCACATATAGATGAAACTACCTATGAAGAAAAGAACTTTTGTTCTTCTCTTTTTTTTTCCTTTTCTATTTTTAGTTGAAGGAATAAGCAAGTTGTTAAATGATGTTTTTCATAAAATTATTGTTATTTTTCCGGAGCAAGTTCTTCCACTAGTGTGCAGTGCATTGAGACTTTGGTAGCATGCTTCTTCATAATGCTTTGCACAGCATAAGCTTGATTTTCTTTTTCCTTGCGCTACCTGACATTCTAGCGTATATTGGTACATGCAGGGTTTTAAAGATAGCTATCGTTTTTCAGGGAATATTCAGAATAGGCTGTAACATCTTAGCCAAAAAAAAAAAAAAGTTAGAAATACTAATACTCATCAGGATTGCTGGTAGAGGAGCAAAAGAACCAGAAAGATTTGGTCTGAATCTGAGAGATTCTGATCCACGCCGAGCACACCCTTTTCCTTCCTCGGGAGCGGCTAGAGTTTCAAAAGAGGGTTAAGAGTCGGCTAGGGTTTTGGAGAGAAAGATAAAAAGAAACAGGAGAAGCGACAGGATCCAGAGGGTTTCGAATCTTTTTATTCTGTCGGATTCGGGTTATGGATTTAACCATCAAATCCAACAATCCGCTCCGACAAATCTGAAAAATATCCTCTCGAATTTCATTTCACATTTCATTTCACATTTGTATTTCATTCCTGAAAAATACCATCTTCATTTAATTAGAGTGGCATTTCATTTCGAAAATATTATATTTACATTATCTGTAACTGCATATAAAAAGAAGTTGTAACAGAGATTCAAATCATGCAAAGAAAAATATTCAGATTTTCTCTAAAACTTTTCTTTCTCTGATCTGAACTCCCTTCCCAATTTGACCTCTTTTTTTCCCGTTAATCTCCTCCTTCATCTAATTCTATCTTCAGATTTACACATACATCTCACTGAATTCCTCTGGAAAAGTCGGGATATTACAAAATTTGGTATCAAAGCTCACATTTGAACCTTGGACCTGTGGCAAGACGACCTGAAAACAGTAGTGAAGCTTGCTTGATACTGTAATCGGCCATCTGTGGTATTGCACAGTCCAGGTTAGAGATCGGTAGCAGAATTTTCATTCAATCAAGTAAGACACTCAACATCAGGTAACACTCTCAAAACTGATTAGATCTATTTTCAGAATAGATTGTGATGAATGTATCAGGGTCTACAAGGGTGATTACTGTTCCAATAAGTTAGGAACAGCAATCTGGCCTCATGAATTCATCATTGGCCATCCTGAATTGAATTGCTGTAGCCAGGAGTTATAAAAATTTTTAATCTTTGTCAAATAGTTTCAAAACAGATTTTAAAAATAATTTTTTGGAGTGTAGTAAAAAATGGCAGAAGGAACCAGATTAAAAGATATCTATGAAAACCTACGAGCACTAAAAGAAAGAATGCAAACATTTACCACAGATTGCCACAACCATATTGAAAACAGATTACAACAAGTATCTGAGGAATACAATACAAAGTTGGGTGTGTTTGCAAGACAGATGAAATACAGATTGAGGAAAGACAGAGATATGAAGCTTTACAAATTGAAGCTGCAAGGAGGCATGAAATTATGATGCATGAACAAAATCGCAGGCATGAGCAATTGCTGAAGCTAATTTTGCTGCAGCTATCAGTTTCTCAACCCACTCTTTCATTCACTGCAAACAACAATCCATCAGCCCTAAAAAATGGAAGAACAAACAGTTCGGAGCTATCTGGCTGTAGCTCATCAGCAGTAGCAGCTGAAATTAGAGGTAAAAGAATATTACCCACACCTTATCAACCATTGGATAAGATGGGTGATATTCAAAACAGGACCTCACTTCACCTATCTTATCCAAAGTTGGAATTCCCTACCTTTAATGGTGAAGAACCCAAAGAATGGAGCAGTAAGAGTGAACAATATTTTAAAATATATCAGATTCCAGTGGTTCAGTGGGTGGAAATTGCTACAATGCATTTCATGGGAAAGGCACATAGATAGAAGGAAGGGTACTTAATTGATAAACCAAATTTGAGTTGGGAAAAATTGGTGGAAGCAGTGAACAGAAGATTTGACAGTGGAAATATGAAACAGTTGATTAGAGAATTTAATAAATTGGTGCAGATAAGTACCGTGGAGAAGTATCAAGAAAAGTTTGAGGATATGAGGGCTAGGATGATACAATATAATCCAGCATTAATCGAAAGGTATTTTATAGAAAGCTATATCAGTGGGTTGAAGGAAGAATTGATACTCTATATTGATTTATCT
The DNA here is from genome assembly GCF_000442705.2 of Elaeis guineensis. Classification (NCBI taxonomy): domain Eukaryota; kingdom Viridiplantae; phylum Streptophyta; class Magnoliopsida; order Arecales; family Arecaceae; genus Elaeis; species Elaeis guineensis. The sequence goes on from NC_025998.2 coordinate 129,735,066, forward strand.
CATCCTACAACTTTAGAAGAGGTGTACGAACAAGCTAAGTTACATGAACAGGCTTTGTTAATGATGTAGAAAAGGAACAAAATGATTTACAAAACACTCACAACTAAGACAACAGAATATTTTCACACTAAACTAGCAGTACAGAAGGAAAACACAAAATCTCAAACCTTCAGAAATCAAAAATTATTTCAGAAAGATAATAAACAACAGTGGGAACAAAGAAGAGCAGTTGGCCTGTGCTTCAAATGTGGAGAAAAATATCATCTGGGGCATCAGTGTTCACTGAAGATGAATCAATTTGTTAATGCCACAATAGAAGCTGATGAAGTATTTGATGAACAGCTATTGTAGGAAGAGGAGGAAGAAGAGATAGAGAAAGAGACCATAATAAAAGAAGAAAAAGATAAAGACATAGAAATAACTGTATATGCCTTAATGGGACAAAATCAAAATGAAACTATTAAGATTCAAGGAGAAACTGGTCATAAAACTCTAGTCATTCTAATTGATACAGAAAGTACTCACAGCTTTATTGATTACCAAGTGGCTAAAGAAGTGAAGGCTACAATTACTGCAGCAAACCCATTAGTGGTAACATTGGCAAATGGACACAAAGTGTTGAGTAAGCTCAAATGTGTCAATTTTAAATGGACTATGCAGGGAGAACAGTATTAGACAGATTTAAGGGTGATTAGATTAGATGGATCTAGCATAATTCTGAGAATTGATTGGCTAAGAACCTATGGTAAAGTCATCTTCGATTATTTGGATAATGTTGTTACTTTTATTAAGGAAGGAAAACAGATGATATTGAAAGATATTACAGAAGGATCTAAATTAAAGGCTACTAAGGCCAAATTTCAAATGATTACTGCTACACAGTGGTACAGGTCTGGACTTAAAGGAGACTGTTGTGCAGTTGGGCAACTAAAGAATTTTGATGGAAAAAGAACAGAGGCAGAGATACCTGATTCAGTCAATAAAGTATTAAAACAGTACATTGATGTGTTCCAAGAGCCTAAAGGATTGCCTACCAGTAGGCCACAAGATCACAGAATATTTTTGTTATCGGGCACTAATCCAGTTAATATCAGACCATACAGATATACATATGAACAGAAAAATAAGATTGAAAGATAAATACAGGAAATGCTTAAAACTACCATTATTCAGCCTAGTACCAATCCATATGCTTCACATGTATTATTGGTAAAGAAAAAAGATAACAGCCGAAGATTTTGTGTGGATTATAGGCAACTCAATAAGGCAACAGTGAAGGATAAATATCCTATACCCTTAATTGATGGTCTTTTGGATGAACTTGAAGGATCTCAATATTTCTCTACAATAGATTTGAAATTAGGTTACTATTAAATCAGAATGAACCCAGAAGATGTATATAAGACAGCTTTTAGAACTCACATGGGCCACTATGAATTTTTAGTGATGCCCTTCGAATTAACTAATGCACCAGCGACATTTCAAGCTATCATGAATGAGGTGTTCTCTCCTTATCTTAGAAAGTTTGTGCTAGTATTTTTGATGATATTCTGGTATACAGCAAAACCTTAGAGGAGCATGTAGAACATCTCATTGAAGTATTGACTATATTAAAAAAGAATCAGTTATATGCAAAAAGATCTAAATACTTTTTTGGGCAGCAACAAGTGGTATATCTGGGGCATATAATTTTCAAAGAAGGTGTGGCAACTGACCCTGAGAAGGTGATAGCCATGCAAAGGTGGCCTAAACCATCTACATTGAAGGATTTGAATGGATTTTTGGGGCTCACAGGATACTATAGAAGATTTATAAAAGGATATGGATCAATTAGCAAACCTTTAACAGAGCTACTTAAAAAAGATAATTTTCATTGGGATGAAACCCCACAAAAGACATTTGAGAAGTTAAAAGAGGTAATGTCTACAGCACCAGTTCTAGCTATGTCGAATTATTCCTTACCTTTCACTTTGGAGGTAGATGCCAGTGGATATGGAATTGGAGCAGTCCTCACACAACAAGGAAGATTTGTAGCTTACCTCAGTAAAGGATTAAGTGAAAGGAACAGAGCACTTTCTACCTATGAAAAAGAATTTCTAGCTATTTTGCTGGTTGTAGAAAAATAGAAGCACTACATTAGTTTCCGACCCTTCATCATTAAAACAGATCACCAAAGTTTAAAATACTTATTAGAACAGAAAGTAACTATTGCAGCACAACAAAAAGGTATGATGAAGCTTATGGGGTTAGATTATGTGATACAATATAAGAAGGAGAAAGAAAATTTGGCTGCAGATGCATTATCGAGATGGAGAATTGAAGAAGAAAGGGTGTAAGCTATTACAACAGTGGTACCTACATGGAGTTTGAAAATAGCTAACAGTTATGAAGGGGATCAACAGACTCAGCAAATTATAGCAGAAGTACTCATAGAACCAGAATCACATACTGAATACATTTATAAACAAGGAGTGTTTAAGTACAAAAGGAGAATTTACATTGGAAAAATAGGAGAGTTGAGACAGAAGCTCCTAGAACTTATGCATACTTCAGCTTTAGGAGGGCATTCAGGAATGAACCATACTTATAAGAGAATTAAGCAATTATTTTTTTGGCCAGGAATGAAACAGCAAGTGGAGACACTAGTAAAAGAATGTGAAATTTGTATTAAAAATAAAATTCATGGAACTCCGTATGCAGGGCTACTACAACCTCTGCAAATTCCCACACAAGCCTGGCAAAAAATCAATATGGATTTCATTGAGTCATTACCAAAATCAGAAGGTAAAGACACTATATTAGTAGTGGTGGATCGGTTAATTAAATATTCACATTTTATTCCTTTGACTCATCCTTATACAGCACAGAATATAGCAAAATCATTCTTAGACACAGAATACAAGTTACATGGGATGCCACAAAGTATTATATCAGACAGATAAAATCTTCACCAGTTAGGTATGGCAAGACTTATTCAAATTAATGAGGGTCAAATTACATCTGAGCACTGCCTATCATCCACAGACTGATGGACAAACAGAGAGAGTAAATCAATGTTTAGAAACATATTTAAGATGCATATGCTTTCACAGTCCGCACAGATGGCTTAAGTGGCTATCTCTGGTTGAGTGGTGGTATAATACTAACTATCACTCCTCCCTAGAGGTGACACCTTATCAAGCTCTGTATGGACATCCACCTCCTATGTACTCGGTAGTCAACATGGACATGCAACAGCAAGGTACAGTGGCAGATTGGAATAGAGAAAGAACTAAGATGATACAGATCTTAAGAGACAGATTTAAAGAAGCATAAAACCGCATGAAACAGAATGCAGATAAGAGATGAATAGACAAAGAATATCAAGTAGAAGAAATGGTATATCTAAAACTCCAACCCTACCGACAGACTACAGTAGCCATGCGCAGAAATTTGAAACTTACCTTATAGTATTATGGACCATTCAAAATACTAAAAAAAATTGGTCCTGTGGCTTATGAGCTTAATCTGCCCGAGGGATCTAAAATACATCCCGTATTTCATGTATCTCTACTCAAATGGAGAATTCAGAAACCCGAGCAAGCAACACCAACAGTACCCCTCACAGGAGAAGGACAACTGTTAGCCCAACTAGAAAAAATTTTAGACAAAAAAATAGTCCGCAAGGAAACAGAGCAGTTACTAAAGTATTGATCAAATGGAGCAATCTCGGCGAAGAAGAAGCTACATGGGAAGACTACTGGTCACTCAAGAACCAATTCCCTCAGTTTGATCCTTGAGAACAAGGATCCTATGAAGAAGAGGGGAATGTAACATCTTAGCAAAAAAATACAATAAAATAAAATAAAATGAGTTAGAAATACTCATCCTCATCAAGATTGCTGGTAGAGGAGCAAAAGAATCAGAAAGACTTGGTCTGACTCTAGGAGATTCCGATCCATGCCGGGCACACCTTTCTCCTTCCTCGGCAGTGGTTAGGGTTTCAAAAGAGGGTTAAGAGTCGGCTAGAATTTCGGAGAGAAAGACAAAAAGAAACAGGAGAAGCGACGGGATCCAGAGGATTCCGAACCCTTTTATTCTGTTGGATTCGGGTTATGGATTCAGCCATCAAACCCAACAACCCGTTCCGACACGTCTCAAAAATATCCTCTCGAATTTCATTTCACATTTCATTTAGAAACATTTGCATTTCATTTCACATTTGTATTTCATTCCTGAAAAATGCCATTTTCATTTAATTAGAGTTGCATTTCATTTCGGAAACATTGCATTTACATTATCTGTAACTGCATATAAAAAGGAGCTGTAATATAGATTCAAATCATACAAAGAAAAATATTCAGATTCCCTCCAAAACTTTTCTTTCTCTGATCTGAACTCCCTTCCCAATCTGATCTCTCCTTTCCCTGTTAATCTCCTCCTCCATCTCAATTCTATCTTCAGATTTACACATACATCTATTCCTCTGGGAAAGCCGGGATATTACATAGGCACAGGCAAACTGGTAATGCTGTCCCTCCTCCACTTGCCTATGTGCTAGGCTTGAAACTGAAGGTAACTCTCAATTCACTCGTCTTTAGCTTGACTGTTTGTATCTCATGGATGTCTTTTGATCATCCAGGAGTGCCATGATGCCCACATTGGGTCTGCTTGACTATCTATACATATACAAGCATCAGCTTTTATTTCTAGATTATACAAATTCTTGACATCAATTACTATAGTCTCTATTCCCCAGCGTGTTGAAGGCAATTTTGAATGGCCTCATGTTTTTTCAAATGAGGTGGATATGTCAGGTCATGGCTGGGTGTTTTTTTTTTTTTGGCCTTCCCTGTTTTTGTTTTGAGAGTGGAGTATAATGGGAACTAATCTCATCATACTGATTCGTAACTTTACCAACAGAGCAATAAGGAAAGTGTTTCATCTTTTTGTATACTCTGTTTTCATTCTGGTGTAAGCAAAAGGCCCTGACTACTGTTTCCAGGCTGCAATTATACTTAGAATACTGTGGAGTAGAGCATGTTTCAAGATTTCTTCTGTATAATTTCTCTCTCTCTAAGAATGGGAATTGTCATTCTCTCAATGTCATGATGCTAACTTGGAAGTGAATTTCTTTGGAACTAATTTTATCAGGAAATCCAGACTGGTTTCGTAATGTGGAGCCTGCAGTCCAGTTTTTCTTTTAATTGTTACAGTTGTTAAATATTGCAGATTTGCCACCTTGAGATATGGTCGAATACCAGTCTGGATCTTCATCATGGTTGTCTCGCTGTTTGAATTGCATTAAGTTATATCTAGACTTTTCAAGAAAAACTGCAGTGTATACAGAAATCATGTAAAAAGATGGTATCCACCATTTTAAGTCTAACATGCACTCAACTAAAATTACAGCATGCCTTCCGTGAATTATCTATTTTAACTTTATTTTTCTAGAATTAGTAGCCTCTTTGCGTGCTTTTGGAATATCATCAGTGAGTATGTGGGAAATTTAGGAAGAATGAAGAGTGAATTAAATTAGGCGCAGGAGCTGCGAAAGGTGTTTTCAATTTTAAGGAATTATTATTATTACATATATGCAAGATTTTGGCAGCGTTCAGAGCTTGTTCTTATATGGATGTGAATTTCATTAAGCCATGTTTTGGTAGTCCTGAGTGTTTTATTGTTATAATAGCAACTAGCTGACCAGCAGCAACAGGTTAGCAATTATGTTCGGGTCTTAATCCTTGCATGCTGACTGCATTGATAGGTACTAACCATTAGATTGTTGAGCTCTTTAATTTTTAGCCAAGAGCTAGCCAAGTGATTTAATCCAATCAAGTGCCCTAGAATTTTTGGATAATGCAGGTGTTATACTAATGGAAATTCATGGTGTGACGAGCATTATTAGAGGTTTATAAAGATTATTTTGCTGATTAGGCTTGAAGTTTTGATATCTAGTCTTTAATTCTTGATTGTTTAGAAAAAGAAAAAACGAGTAACTTGCATCCAAACAATGATGGCAATGTAATTTTTCGTGAAGGTAAGAAGTCTAGCCTTATCATTTACCAATATGCAGATGAGGTCATCCCTTTCATCATTTCAACGAATCCTGAACAGCTTTTCCCCATCCATATCCCTTAAACACATTGAGAGTCGAGTGATGCAATACTGGCATACTCCAACATTAGAACTCCAAAGCAACGTTGCAGTTGAGTTTTTCTAGTCAAATTATGCCTTTGTACTGTTCTGTCATTTCAGATTCGAGCATTTTGAAGCTTCTTCCAATCCATCAACCTGTTCATGAACTCAAACTAAGGAGAAAGGATTGTATCTTCATAATAATGAAAAAATACAATAAAAATCTTGGCAGGTGGCAGATATGGAACTCTCAATGCCAGGGGCCATCCATGATAAAATCATCTTTGGTAATCAAACGTAGGATTATGCACAACATAAGATATAGCAGTTCCACATTTACATTCTACCCAACCAGAACAAAGTGCTCTTCCTCAATGCTCTGATCATAAAATGTTGGTCAGGATTACCTGTGAAAACTAGGAGGCTTGTATATAGCAATGACAATAGCCGATCAGGCTGTTCTTTTCCTTTACAAGCTTTGAACTTTCAGTCCAGGAAAGCTTTGAGGAAAAATCTCATTAAAGTAAGCCATCAGTCAAATACTTTTCCATGTCCGTTGGTTCCAAAATGACTCCATGAGCTACAAAGTAGTGCCCAAAATGTACACTACAATACTTGCAAGCTACTGATTACGCATAGACATGGTCCTGCAGTATATGTAAAATGAAGTGATTTCTTCCTATGATTTATTACCTGGTTACCATAAGCAATCATGCTTTGATTTCCCATGATTTTCTTTCTACCAGCTTTACAATAAGCTGTCATGCTATCAAAGTTGAACGTTGAACTAACCATATCTAATAAAAGCAAACTTCAAAACTCATTTTTGTCTTGCCAAAAAGGGTGCAGTTGATTAACTAAGTTCAATTTGGCATCACGTTTATAAGCTTCATGTGTTCCAATAAAATGGTAACATTAGATTGGCAAAAGGGTTAAGCGTAGAATGACTTTCCTTGTAAAGTTCACTTGCTAGCATCCAAATAAATTCAATAATAGCTATAAGGTTATTGCAATCAGGTTATATGAAGTTTAACGTCAGAAAGGTTGCAAGAAGACTTAACTGTAGTCTTGTCCACAAATTGTAAACAAGACTTGATTTCTGCTAATGAATAATTAAATTTGGTCTAAGGCATCTTTAAGTCAAAGGTGGCATGTAAGGGCTTCTATGCTGCCTAACGTATGGTAATATCACCCATGCTTTATGTACATTGAATCAAATTTGAAACTTCACATGCTACATCATGGTTCTAAGAGGTTGGATATTGATCAAGTTGAGGAAAACAAAAAGAATGTTGAATTGCCTAATCAATGCTCCAACAACTGCAGACAGTCATTCAAGAATTTGTGGAAAGATCAGAATATTTACTTTCAGATTCATCACATATATTAACAGCATCATGCTAGTCATGCAAACATAGTCTGTGATGGCTGTTCATAGTAACAAAACCGAGATTTGACATTATTTCATCAGAGACAAACTTATGTATTTTAGGTAAGAGTTCAGGGGTTCAGGTTACATTGGAGATTAAAAGCGAAGGAATGTACATAGATAAATATTGAAATTTATTTCAATTAGTAAGACAAATTTAAAAATATTTCAAAACAATTAATCAAGTGCAGAAGAAAGATTGTGACTTATTTGTCAAGTCACCAGAACAACATAAAAGCTTGAAATAAACTTAGGGATTTTTTTTAAAAAAAAAAGAATAATCAAAGAGCTTTTCCAAGAAGTCAGAGAAATTCACTACTAGGGGCTGTTGGAATAAATATCTGCCTAGATCACGCATCTTATATTCTAGAAGGGCCAAGAATGAACTATTTTTTGCTTGTTTGCTACCTGCGGCTGTTCTGATTTTCAATTATTATTATGAAAGCCCACTCCTTGATCATGCTACTCTTCCCTCTTTTTTCTCAGTACTTACAATCTGAAGCCTTAAGAAGATGTAATACTCTCTTTTGCCTTGTCTTTTCAATCAATTTGCTAATGCTAATAGGAATAGCAAAGTAAATTCTCATATTACTTGTAGAAGATTATCTTATGTGTTCCATTCAGCTCAAATCTCTCCTATGAGTGAAGATTGATAAAGAAAGTAAGAGCACAAAAAAGAAATCAATCTAAGGACTCCAGGAATGTGCCGCTACATAGTATTTCATCATCACTCAAACATGTTACTTATATTGGTAATTTAATTCATAACAATTCTAATGCATGCTTATAACATGCTCAATCTAGATTGACTCTCAATTTAATTGATTACATTGGATCGAACAAATGATGCTCATGGTCAAATAGCAACCTCATCTTCCCAGACACCAAAGAATGGAAAATACTTGCCTCTATCCTAGCAAAGGTGCACACTGATTTAACGAATGGATTATGACATTGCCTTAAAACAAAACCACATATTGGTTCCAGTATCATGTTACTACAAACCTCTAAGGGGAGATCTAGATCAGCTTCCCAAGATGCATTTGCAAACAAAAATATGAAATTTGCTAGGGCAGCCTAGTGCATGAGGCTCCCACCATTGCAAGGTCTAGGGAGAGTCAGGTGTATGCAGCCTTAACCCTGCATGCAAAGAGATTGTTTCTATGTTTTAAACCCATGACCTCTAGGCCACAATGAAGCAATCTTATCATTTTGCCAAAGCTCACCCTCAAACTTGATCTAACAATATTACTATTAAATTGATGTGGGAAGTATATCACAAAGTACTATATCCTGAATTTGTTTAGGGGCTTGTCTTAAGATTTGAATTCTGATATTTTGTTCCAACTTCAAAGCAATGAGGTTAATAGTCTTTAGTTTCTCCCTTATTTGGGGTGCCACCAAGCCAAGCTTGATTAAGCTTAAGTCTGATCAAGCGTAAGTTCGAAATTAATCTTAAGCTTGGACTTTGAGATCAAGCTTGAATTGTTAATCATTATTTCAAGCTCAATTCGAGCTTGGTTTCAAGTCAAACTGAATAGAGCTTATTTGATCAACTTGATGATCCTAAATCGAGTTGAAATCAATTTGAGTTTAAATCAAGCTCAATTCAAGCTTGATAATCCTAAATCAAGCTGAATATATTTGAGTTTAAATACATTCGATCCTTAATCGGTGCTTGATCAAGCCGGGTCGAGTCTTGATCAGCTGGAAATTAATGTCGAGCCCATTTTGCTAGTTCAACCTTCATTTGTTCAACTTCAAACCAAGATTGATTTGAGCTTTTTAAGTCAATCCTGAGACAAGCTCAAGCTGCTCAAATAGTTTGACACCCCCGCTCTCATCTAGAGGTTTGCCCCAGTTGAAATTGCTTGTGATTATAGTGTATAACGTTGTCATAGAGGTAAAAAAGTACATGAGAAAGGGAGAGATTGTGGCAAGGAGAAAAGTATTAGAGTGCACATCTAGTGAATTTCTTAAACAAAAAAGTTAACATGTTTTGGAACTTCATGGCAAGCTTGGATAGGCAAATCAAGCTTATATCTCTGAGAAAACATGCTGCATGAATTATTCCACTCCAATTCCACTAGCATAATGTGATAGCAATGGTTGCCAAGACAAGTGATTGATCAACATCCTTAAAACCTCAGTTGTTTACATAGCTTCTTGTGTTCAAGTGGCCTAATAATTAATGAAGAAATGTATCAGAGGGCACATCTAGTGGATTTCTTAAACAAATAAGTTGACATGTGTTGGAACTAGAAAATCAAGCCCATATCTCTAAGAAAACATGCTGCATGAATTATTCCACTGCAACTCCACTAGCATGATGTGAATCCTCAATTGTTTACAAAGCTTGTTGTGTTCAGATACCCTAATAATAGTTAAGGGGGAAAGTTCTAGATAAGCCACTACATATAAAATAATATTAAAATGTAAATTCTAAACATAATGACTTATCTAATTGGTGTAATTTCTAGACATAGATAAGGCATAACAAAATATCAACCTAGAGTATAACAAAAGACCAAGGTTGTAAAAAATTTAGGCCATAGATGGGTAGCCAAAGGCATATAAAAAGAAAAAGAAAAATGTACAGACCAAAACAGGTAAAATAGGGGAAAGAAAAGGAAACACAGCATACCTGCACCATTGCCAATAATGTCCATCAGAGCAACCATTGGTGCTCATGGTTGCCCCTTGCTGCCACAGGCCCACAGCCAACAGGTCACCCCATCCTTTAATGTCTTGATCTCCCTCCCTTAACATGCTAGGCTTATTGGGGCAGGTTGAAGGACAAGAAATTTCTTATATAAGCTGTCGGGTTGATTACAAGCTTATTAGGTACGTCTTGTTGGATACCTGATCCCAAAAATCCAACAAACCCACATTAGTTATTTAGTGGGCCACCCATGTGCCTGTTTTTTGGGCCATTTGGGAGGTCGAGAACTTGCCTAGGGCTAAGCTGCCAGGATTTAGGGGGTTGCGCATGCTAAGTGAGCCTAACAATTTTGTTTGAATAAACAGAAAGAAGTGAACAGTTACAGTATTCACAGAAGTAGCATATGTTGATGATGGTGATGAGAAAGAAGTGTGTGTCTATGTGTGAGAGAGATAAGGCATAAAAGAAAGTTTCATTAGGTGCTAAAAGATTAAAGAATGCATAGGGAAGAAATAACAATGATGAACAAGTAAAAAGCAGAAAGAGAGAAATTTAGAGAGGATGAGAAGAAATCCATGTGATTTAGTTAATCAACTGGTGGGAGGAGCAAAGCCCTTCTTCGCCAATAGTACTGATGGAACATAATGTTACCAGACAAAAAGCTTTTGGTCGGATCTATTTAGGGCAAAAACTTCGATTCTTGAAAGGAAACAAGATTAAATGAAATAAAAACACAGTCAGAACATGAGATGGTTTATATTAAGCATTTCTAATTATTTCTTATATCAATAAATTCATACCAAGCATTGATCATGATTCCAGTTGTCAAATAAAATTAACTGCCACTTTGACATTCAAGCAGATGCTTCAAAGGCTACATGGCCACTTATAATGTTCAAGTGAACACAGCTTTGAAGGCAAGCACCATACAGTCATTTAGGTATAACACATAGCATAGGTAATAGCAAAATCCTTTTTTTCATTATCATTTAAGAGTGTAATAGTTCCCAAAAGCCTATTGATGCCCTATTCAAAGATACTCATCCATTGCAAAGTAGTATATCTAAAAGGCAGATCACAAAAGGGACAATAAGAGAATGGGCTAAAAAGTTGTTAAGCAATCTGCAAATAACCTCAACATGAACAATTAACACATATAGAAACACACTTGCTCCAAAAAATTGATCAAAATATCCAACCACACATTGTTGTATCAAAAGAAGGCTAGATTTCAATAAAACTACGAAATTTACATATTCAACATTCAAGGGCATAAAAGTTGATCATGAGAAACAGATGAATCTAACTTTCTCTTCGTTTTTTTAACCAAAAAAAAATCTGAGAGCCATGGTACTCCAATTCCATCTTGTCTCGACCAAAACATTTACAAAGATATCTAAAAAGACAAGAGGAATTAGGGCCAAAACATCCCGAATCAGATGAAAGAGAAGTAAAACACAACCTCTTATGCCAGAATGGCACGACGGTCGGTGCGGACAGTTTCCTCCAAAAATCCAACTTTTAGAGACACAGACAGGAAAATTTGCTTCAAAACCATCGACTAGACCCCGGGTGAGCAACACGAATGAACCCACAATCGCAAAAAGCCATCAGAAATAAGAATCACACTCGGCCGTAGGCATAGCCACTCGGACTACCGACAACCGAGAGCAATCCCCTGTCCGCCGCTTCTTGCTCGTCGAGAAAGAGGTCCTCTGTAACCCTAAACACCGCGTGCAACCCCACGATCACGGCCCCGATGATCAGCGAGACCAGGATATTTAATCCGACATGAGTGAAGACGAGGGCGACGATGGTGACAACGGCGAGGGCGAAGAGAACAAAGCGATCATCGATCGCCCGGCCGAAGAGCACGATGGGCTCGTCGCGGAAGAAATAGAGAAAGAACCAGGCGATAAAGACGATGAGGAAGACGATCATGGAGACGGGATGCCAGAGAAGGCTGCAGAAGAGGATGAAGAGGACGATGAGGGCGTAATTGACGCGGAAGTAGGCGAGGTTGCGGCGGAGGCGGACATTGGCCTCGCCGCAGCTGTAGGGGCGGCCGAAGGCGGTGGGATCGGCGAGCTCGCGCCACGGCCGGCGGGTGCCGATGAGGGCCCGGCCCCGCTCCGTGGCCCGGGAGAAGAGCTCCGCGGCGCGGGAGGTGGAGGCGGCCTCCGGGGCGGTTGGGATGGTCCCGTAGCCGCTGCGCCAGTAGGTGGAGGACATCTCGGCGCGAGGGTGCGGGTCAGAGGGGGCAAAACCCTAACCCTAGATCTCTTGCTGGGAGGCGGGGAGAGGGGAAAGGAAGGCAGAGAGGAGAACCCTAACCCCACACCTCTGTGCGAGGGAAAACCGCGAGAAATGGGCGTATGTGCGCAGAAATGAAAGCAAAACTCGAACAACATTGTCAGAAAGCATATTATCTGCCTGTGCTAATACCTATCGGCAGGAATCACGTAAAGACGAGAGAACCCCTAAAAATAATGGACAACATGGAACAAAGCCACAAATTGTACAGTACAGTTCTGACCGGGAGAAGCATATACGATAAATATTACATGGAGCAGAAAACTGTAAACACATTAAACAATCATCATTAACAATATATATATATATATATATATATATATATATATATATATATATATATATATATATATATATATATATATATATATATATATATTAAATTAGGATACATTTAGCTCGTGGTTGTTGTGGGATCTTATCAGTTGATGTTCTCGAAACTCATATTCAGAAGTTCTCAGGTTGATAAAAATATCGATATAGGATTAGACTGTGGAGCTCATCAATAGATCGATCTCATAAGAAAATCGATCTCATTAGAAAGCTGAGGTAATTAAAAAATCAACCTCATCAAAAGATCGATCTAATCATAAAATTGATCTCATCTACGTGGTAGCAGATCATTATCTAAGTTAATGATACTCTCAGATTATATCGGTCTCTAGTCGATCTTATTTTTCAGTATTATCTGCTAAGTCAGCTTAATCCAGAATTGCTAGTAAGCAAGACACTCACCTCAGTTATAATCCAATCTCCCTTACTTTACTTCGATTGCCTGCAGATCTGATTACTAACACTCAAGGCACGGCATCCAGTTCAGATGGTTACTGATGTCAACTATTCCACATCAGTCTGTTACCAATATGCCATCATATCTACGTATGGTTATTTGACAGCTGCCATTCAGCTCAGCTGTAACTGTCTTTCAGTTGTATTCCAGCTCATTCGCCAAATAGGCTGCCGCCCCATGATCTATGCATAGCTGGCCATTCTGTTACAACAATCAAACGGCCTAATAGATCTCTAACGGCCTAACATATCTCCAATGGTCTAACTGCCTTTGCTTAAGGGCTAAGCAAGCTCTCTCTATAAAAAGGGGACAATGTATTCTTTGGAAGATAAGTCCAAGCCAAATCTGAGTGAACAGAGACAAACTCTACTAAATTCCTGAAAGGAAACCAGAGTTCTTTCCACTTAGAGTTCATTCTATTTTTCTCTACTCACAAACTCTCACTTCTTGCTTTATACTTCTCCATTTTCACTATTTGTTCTCATTGCCCTAACTGACTTAAGCATCGAAGGATCTTGAACCGAAGGACACCCCACAGTTTTGAAACTTCTTTTGCAGATTTTACTCGCAGTTCATATCAGCACTGTTGAAAAAACTATCTCGAAATTCGATCCATAATAAGTCCAAAATGAGGTTCAGGATGAAAAATGAAACCAACAAGCCCAAGAACAGCCCAAATGAAGTCCCGACGGAGTAGATACACGCGAGAGAAGGCCAATAGCAGGCCAGTATGGCCCATGAGCCGTTAGAGGGGGCCCACGAGCCGGTAGCATGTGGGTCAGCCACCGCTCACATGGGTCGGCCCAGCATGCATGCGCGGGGCACGACGTACCGTGGTCCATGGGGGGCCGCATGGACCAGGCCCTATTTTCTAGGGTATTTCGTGAGGAGTTTCTCGTGGTTTATGGTGTTTTTATGGATCGATTTCATGCGATTGCATGATCGGACGATGGCTGGAGTGTGTCGGGCATGATCTGATGGTTCGGTGGGTTGTTGGATGCTGTTAGGAGATCTAAATTTCGATTTGGACTCTGTCTCAGGTTCTTAAAAGCTCCTATGGGCGAACAGAGCACGGTAGAAGGTGCAGCCGAGAGACAGAGGTAGCAGTGAGCACCATGAGAGGTCCTGGAGTCCTGGTGAGCAATAGAGAGGCTTCTTTGGGTGATTTTAAGAGCTCTATAAGGGTGAGTGCTTCTCATTGAGAGAGAGAAATAGAGATTTGAAAGTTGAGCAAGTGAGGTCTCCTATTGTAATTAATTTCTCTTTTTCATGGTGAATCTTCGCATGCCCCATGGAGGCGAGCTTTTTGGCTGATCTACATATTTGATTATTTTTTTTTTTTTTTTTCTGCAATAAGTGGTACTGGTTCCTATCCAATAAGTGGTATCAGAGCTTGGTTACCGTGGACAAGTGGTACCAGACGATCCAGGCAAAGATGGTATTGATCTAGATTAAAAATGGAGAAGACAAGCACAATCGAGATGGAGATCAATTGATTTGATGAAAAGAGTAATTTCTTCTTGTGGCAAGCGAGGATGAAGGACGTACTTATCCAACAAAGATTGATCGACGCTCTCTTGTACGAGAAGAAGCCGGCCACCATGGAAGAGAAGCTTGAGAGCGGCTACAGATGCAGACTGTGAGTATCATCTGCCTATACCTGATGGATAAGATAGTGATTCATATACTTAATGAGACTTCTTCGATGGTGCTGTGGTCGAAGCTCGAGGAGTTGTACATGGAAAAGTCCCTCACCAACACTCTCTTCCTCTGGAGGTTATTCTACCAACAGCGGATGGACAAGGGACAGAGTGTGCAAGAGCATGTCAGCCACTTCTAGAAGATTCTCACCAATCTTCTTAGTATAGGTGAGAAGGTTGAGGAGAAGACCAGAGTATTGGTCTTGCTAGCATCGCTTCTCTTGTCATATGAGTCCTTGATGACTGCTCTTCAGTAGGGAAGAACACCATCAAAATGGATGAGATCACCATGGCGATTCTTCAGAACGAGATTCTCAGGCAAGGAGAATCAGATTTCTAGCTCAGATGGCGGCAGCTCAGCTTTGACGATTTTTGGAGAAGTAGATGACTGCAGACGGAGCGACAGAAGGTCATGAGGAGGACGATCCAAGTCCAAGACGAGGAACCCCAGCAAGATCAGGTGCTACCAGTGTGATGAGTTGGAGCATCATATTAGAGATTACCCATAACTCAAAGATCAGACGAAGGCTACTGCGGTGATGGTCTGTAGCGAGTCAGAGGATGATGTCCTATTGATATCTGATGAGGTATCTATTTTTTTTCAATAGTGGATTTTAGATTCCATATATTTCTTTCACGTATGTTGTAGAGAGGAGCTGTTTGATTTTCTGGAGAGTAGTGAAGGCACTATTCATCTACCGGATGGATCAAGCTATATGATCAGAGGCACTGAGATGGTCAACTGGAGGATACATGACGGTACAGTGAAGAGATTGAGTGAGGTCCGATACATATCTAATTTCAGATGGAATCTTATCTCACTGAGCAGATTGGATTCAAACGACTACAGGTGGGTAGCTGGTGATGGAATTCTGAAGATTATGCACGACGATAGGGTGATACAGGAGGAGAAGAAGATTAGAGAAGGATAGTACTACCTAGTAGGGAGCCTAGTACAAGATAGAGCTTCAGGAGTCAGGGAGAGCACAGTGCAAGGTAGAGCTCTAAATAGAGGTGGATCGGACACAAGATGGAAGATTTGGGTGGACGAGAAGCGACGTCACAGAGTGAAGTTCTTATTGCCACAGAAGATTTTTTCGAGCAGATCTTTGGTCAGAATGGACACAACTTATGATAAAGATGGAATCGAGTGGCATGGCTCGACTCTCACATTTGCCCATCCATGAGACAGCAGACATGCCTCAGGGCATGGGGGCGAGATGGATCACAGGCTCTCAAAGATAGGTAGAGATCGAACATCGAGTTGAGGTAGAGATTGTTGAGAAAAATATCTTGAGATTCAATCCACAATGAGTCCAAAACGAGATCTAGGATGAAAAATGAAATCTAATGAGTCCAAAAATAGTCTAAACGGAGTCTAAATTGAGTAGATAAGCGTGAGAGAAAATCAGTAACAGACTGGTACGATCCATAGGCCACCAGAGGGGGCCCAAGGGCCGACGCAGGCCGGCAGCATGCGGGCCAGCCCAGGCATGCATGGGGTGCAGCGTACCATAGTCCATCGGGCTGGCGCGGTCCATGGGGGCCACGTCGACCAGGCCCCATTTCCCAGGGTGTTTCGCACGGTCCACAGTGGACCGATGACATTTTCTGAGGAGTTTCTCATGGTCTATGGTGTTTTCGTGGATCGTCTTTGCATGATTGCGTGATTGGATGATGACTGGAGTGTGCCGGGTGTGATCTGACGGTTCAATGGGTTGTTGGATGATGTTAGGAGATCTAAACTCCGATCTGGACTGGGTCTCAAGTCCTTAAAAGCTCCTATGGGTGAATGGAGCACGATAAAAGGTGCAGTCGAGAGACAGAGGCAGCAATGAGCACCATGAGAGGTTCTGGAGTCCTGGTGAGCGATAGGAAGGCTTCTTTGGGTGATTTTGAGAGCTTTGCAAGGGTGAGTGTTTCTTGTTGAGAGAGAGAAATAGGGATTTGAGAGTTGAGCAAGTGAGGTCTCCTCTTGTAATTAATTTTTGTTTTTCATAGTGAAGCTTTGCATGCCTCGTGGAGGCGAGCTTTTTGGTTGATCCACATATTTGATTATTATTATTATTTTTTATAATAATTAGTATCGGATCTTATCCAACAAGCACAACTCTCAGCTCTCCAGCTCGGTTCACCATCAATCTCACCTCCAGAGCCTTGCAGCAATAGATTGACACTAGAAAAAGAAGATTTTAAAAATTTTTAGTGAAAAATGATGAATAAAAATGCACCGATTCATCTTTTGCCTGTCTCATCCTCTTCTAGAGAAGCTTAGGAAGTCGCTCAACCATCAATGACTGTTGATCCTCAGTAATTCAACCTCCTAATTCAGCAAGTTCAAGCCCTCACTGTTGCGGTACAATAGCTCTAACATATCACAGAGTAGCAATGAGAGATCATGGTGGAAATCGGGGGGTAGCTAAAAATTCTTTTCTATAAAGGTAAAGACGGCTTCCTCAGTCTCACAAAAATTTTATGAAAAAATGATGAATCAGAGAGCACAAAACAACTCTATGCCTTCACCGTCTTTCCCTGAAAGTGTATCAGAAATAGTTTCACCTCCACTTTTATATACCACAGAGTAGCAACTAAAGGTATTTCCTCCAAAAACTTTGTCTCAACACAATCAACAACCAATCCATCACAATCTGCCTACTACTGGATCATCAACATAATGTCAAACTTTGGTGGAGATTGGGGGGCAGATGAAAGTTCTTCCCTAAAAAGACAATGCACTGACAATGAGCCTTCAGTAATTTTTTTTTCAATATCTTAATTCTTATCCATAGGAGATCAAATCTCTACAATTAAGTTGAAGCATCTTTTGTTCAAATGAGGCCATGAAATCTGATCAAACAAGGATAAGAAAGTCCGTCCGAATGATATATCTATTTGAGAAAACTTAAGTTTCAGATTTAAGATTTTAAGACAACATACTTTTGAAAGAAAAAGAGATGAAACTCATCTGATATATGAGAGACCTAATCTGCCCATAACGACATCGGACAGAGGTATTTCTTAAACTTTTATTACATTCAATTTATTAAGATTGGTTTGTCCTCAATTAATCGATCTAATTCTTAAAGTTATATTATTTTTAATATTTTAAAGTTTACTTATTGTATTAAGCCACATCAGCTTCACGATTGATCCAATCGAGGTTAAATAATGTTCATATTATAAGGGGACAATATCTTTAGTCCCACATCAATTATGAGTTAGAAGGAAGTATGGCTTATATGGATTAAAATTTTCTCTCTTCCCACAAAGGATAAAATTGGGGAGCTCTAAATGACCAAGGCTCATTGAAGCCTAAGGCCCACTGAAGCCCAAAGATGGTCATGAGGCAGAACGGACAATACCACATATACATGGAAGCAGAGTCAATCCAATTATCTGAGCCATCTAACCCCCTTGACCATAATAGTTCATTATAAATATAATTATCTAAGTTCTATATAGGATAGTTAAACTCAGATCGAGCTATGTGAGGTCGGGCAGACCAATATATATATGTGTGTGTGTGTGCGCCCGCGTCACGCGTGTGCACATGCAATATCAGAGAGAATTATCTAAGAATTATATTGATCAAAGTCTACTTTTGGATCAGATTAGTTGAATACCGATCTGGTTCAACTCAGCTCAACTAAATACCAACCTGAGCTAACCTGAATTGACTCCTGATGAGGCATTATGATCAGTTTGGCTATCTACTGACCTGTCGTATGGAACATCGGTCCAGAATCGATGTGACCCCAAAATACAGACGGTTATCTGATAGCTGTCTTCCAGCTTGCTACAGCCGTGGTCACCTGCAAACCCTCGACAGAATTTGAGATGGAAGTCATCGACAAATTCACATTAGCAATCTATATTGAAAACTTATCCGATGGAATGCAGCGATTCACCTAAACAATCAAGCAGAATAAAAGGCTGACCTCATCAGGAGGTCGATGTCATCAAAAAGTAGAGCTCATCAGAAGGGCTCATAAGAAAGTCGAGCTCATTGAAAAACTATCCTCATCAGGAGGTTGAGATCATGTGGAAGCTAAGATCATCAAAAAATTGATCTCTGGATCGAGCTTAAGTCCTGAAGGATCAAGAAGAAAAGTTGATCTCCGAATCGAGTTTAAGTCCTGAAAAGATCAAGAAGAAAAATCGATCTCCGGATCGATTTAAAGCCCCAATGGATCAAAGTCCTCTTGAGGACCAAAATACCGATCTTCAGATCGAGATAAGTCTTAATAGAACCAAAAATTCGATCTTCGGATTGATTTAAATCTCCAATGGGTGAAGTCTCCTTGAGGACTAAAATATCGATTTTTGGATCGAGATAAGTTTCGATATGACCAAGATCAAATATGATATCCAATCTTCGAATTAGACCTCATAAAAATTCAAAGTCCTGACTGGCCCAAAATTCGAAAAGAATCAAGATCAAAAGTAAGATATTCGATCTCCAGATTGGACCTCACAAAAATTTGAAGTCTCAATTGGACCAAAGTTCTGAAAGGACCAAGATCAAAAGTGAGATATCCGATCTCTGGATTGGACCTCATAAAAATCTAAAGTTCCAATTGGACTAAAGTCCCAAAAGGACTAGGATCAAGAGTGAGATATCTGATCTTTAGATTGAACCTCACAAAAAATTAAAATTTCAATTGGACCAAAGTTTCGAAAGGACTAAGATAAAAAATGAGACATTCGATCTCTGAATTGGACGTCACAAAGATCCGAAGTCCCGATTGGACCAAAGTTCCAATAGAACCAAAATCAAAAGTAAGATATCTGATTTTTGAATTAGATCTTAGCAAAAAATATTGAACCTCACAAAATGAGGCACCAAAGATTAAAATCCTATTAGGTATATAGGAGATCCGACCTGCCCACTCCGAGCTCGAGTGGAAGGATCTGATCAGTTCACTTGAAAAATCAAATGGTATAGATTCGCTACCTCGGATAAGTTGAAAATCTTTTTCTTGGACTACTTCTTTCGTCCGAAGTGACCTCTTCAGACTTAGAAGTGGAGGACAAATATTGTGAGATCTTACCATCTCAGCTGATGTCCTTAGGATTCATACTCAGGAGTTCTCAAATTGATAAGAATATCGATATAAGGCTCGACTGTGGAGGTCATCAGGAGGCCGACCTCATCAAAAGGTTGAGGTCATCAGAAGGTCGAGGTGATCAGAAAGCTGACAACTAAGTTTATCAGAAGATCGACCTCATCATAAGGTCGACCTCATCTATGTGGCAGCAGATCATTATTTGAGTTAATGATACTTGTAGGTTACATCGACCTCAAGCCGACTTGACTCTTCAGTATTATCTGCTAAGTCAGCTTAGTCCAAAACTGTTAGTAAGCAGAATACTCATCTCAGTTATATTTCGATTTTTCTTACCTTTCTTCGATTGCCAATCGATCTGATTACTGACACTCAAGGCATGACGCTCAGTTTAAATAGTTACTGATGTCAGCTATCCCACATCAATATGTTACCAATGTGCCACCATATCTACCTATGATTATCTGACAGCTATCATCCAGCTCAGCTGTAATTGTCTTCCAGTTGTATTCCAGCTTATTTGTCACGTGGACTGCCGCCCCACGATTTCTGCACAGCTGATCATTCTGTTACAACAATCAAACAGTCTAACAGATCTCTAATGGCCTAACAGCCTAATAGATTTCTAACGGTCTAATAGATTTTCAACAGCCTAATAGCCTTTTCTTAAAGCCTAGGCAAGCTTCCTATATAAAAGGAGGACAAGGTGTTCTCCGAAAAGTAAGTCCAAGCCAAATTTGAGTGAACAGAGACAAACTCTACTAAATTTCTCAAAAAAAATTAGAGTTCTCTCCACTTAAAATTCATTCTACTTCTCTCTACTCATAAATTCTCACTTCTTACTTTCTACTTCTCCATTTCCACTACTTATTCTTAAGGCCCCAGTTGACTTAAGCATCGGAGGATCCTAAACTGGAGGACACCCCATGATTTTGAGATTTCTTTTGCAGGTTTTGCTCGCAGTTCACGTTAGCACAACTTTCAGCTCTCCAACTCGGTTTAACACCAATCTCACCTTCAGAGCCTTGCAGCAACAGTAACTGAAATCAGAATCGAAATTGAAATAGATCGAAATAAAAATTAAAATGATGGTATCCTCTTACTTCATGATTAGAATAGAAATTAGAATGAGATTTGAATGTTAGAGCAAGAGGTGGGATTGAATTTGGTGGATTTGGGTGTTGCCCATTCCATCTTATAATCCGAGTAAAATGCACCAACTAAATAGTTTCATTCTGGAGTCCAACTCCACCAACCAAATATATCCTAAGAGTGCTTAAAATTTGATATGTTATAATAATAAAATATATCCTATATTGCATGCACCATGCCAACTATCTCGTCTCTTTCCTATAGACTTCATTCAACATATAACTCGTCTTAGTGATTGGCCCATAGAAAGAAAACGAGATGATGGGCGCAATGCATGGACATATTGGTGTATGTAATGTAGGGTATATTTTCTCTATCAACACATAGAATCCAATATTTTGATGTGTTATCATTTCACATTTTAAAAAAATTAAAACATGTTTTGCAATTGAAATAAACCCCAATTATGTTGCTATTAGTTTGATGATAATTATAGTTTTGGGTAGAATTGAGAAAAATCTAGATTTTAGTTTATATAGCCTGTCATCTCCACCAATTTTTGGCAACATAGCCTATATCTTTTTTCTGGTTGAATATATAGCCTATACCTCTGGAATCCTTGTGTTCTAAGATTCCAACAAGATTAACTTTGGTAATATATTTAGATAATTCTGCACTAGTCTTGTTACATGCAAGCTCAATGTCTAAAGTTGATGGTGTTCGTCAGGACTTGTCGACTTGGCGGAAACCTAGAATAATTAGTTCTTTATTTATGTTAAATATTTCTAACTATATTTTGCGACTTCTAAAATTTTATTTTTAATTATCTATTTTTGTATCCTGCATGCAATTTTTCAGCTACTTGAACAAAAGAATTATGTTGGTTTTGATGAGGTACTTAGGTGTATTCTTGGGCTCCCGAGGCTACCTTTAGACATGTAGGTTATTTGTGATCACTAGCTATTAGAGTGGATTTCTATTTGAGTGGAGAAGCTCTTCATCATATTCTGCAAGTAACCTTCCACCTAAACTAGAATTGCAATTAAAAAATATTTATACTAACTATTCTATAAAGTATTGGAAATGGAATAATTATTGAATATTTGTGGTACGTAATCCCCTAAAGTTTTCTACCTTATTTTCCTTTTAGATACCTATATAAGATAATTTATAATGTTTTGTGCATTTGAGAACCACTGTTATGCAATATCCTTTTGTGAATTATTTGAACTAATTACAAGAGCATGTCAGCCACTTCTAGAAGATTCTCACCAATCTTCTTAGTATAGGTGAGAAGGTTGAGGAGAAGACCAGAGTATTGGTCTTGCTAGCATCGCTTCTCTTGTCATATGAGTCCTTGATGACTGCTCTTCAGTAGGGAAGAACACCATCAAAATGGATGAGATCACCATGGCGATTCTTCAGAACGAGATTCTCAGGCAAGGAGAATCAGATTTCTAGCTCAGATGGCGGCAGCTCAGCTTTGACGATTTTTGGAGAAGTAGATGACTGCAGACGGAGCGACATAATATCATGAGGAGGACGATCCAAGTCCAAGACGAGGAACCCCAGCAAGATCAGGTGCTACCAGTGTGATGAGTTGGAGCATCATATTAGAGATTACCTATAACTCAAAGATCAGACGAAGGCTACTGCGGTGATGGTCTGTAGCGAGTCAGAGGATGATGTCCTATTGATATCTGATGAGGTATCTATTTCTTTTCAATAGTGGATTTTAGATTCCATATATTTCTTTCACGTATGTTGTAGAGAGGAGCTGTTTGATTTTCTGAAGAGTAGTGAAGGCACTATTCATCTATCGGATGGATCAAGCTATATGATCAGAGGCACTGAGATGGTCAACTGGAGGATACATGATGGTACAGTGAAGAGATTGAGTGAGGTCCGATACATATCTAATTTCAGATGGAATCTTATCTCACTGAGCAGATTGGATTCAAACGACTACAGGTGGGTAGCTGGTGATGGAATTCTGAAGATTATGCACGACGATAGGGTGATACAGGAGGAGAAGAAGATTAGAGAAGGATAGTACTACCTAGTAGGGAGCCTAGTACAAGATAGAGCTTCAGGAGTCAGGGAGAGCACAGTGCAAGGTAGAGCTCTAAATAGAAGTGGATCGGACACAAGATGGAAGATTTGGGTGGACGAGAAGCGACGTCACAAAGTGAAGTTCTTATTGCCACAGGAGATTTTTTCGAGCAGATCTTTGGTCAGAATGGACACAACTTATGATAAAGATGGAATCGAGTGGCATGGCTCGACTCTCACATTTGCCCATCCATGAGACAGCAGACATGCCTCAGGGCATGGGGGCGAGATGGATCACAGGCTCTCAAAGATAGGTAGAGACCGAATATCGAGTTGAGGTAGAGATTGTTGAAAAAAATATCTTGAGATTCAATCCACAATGAGTCCAAAACGAGATCTAGGATGAAAAATGAAATCTAATGAGTCCAAAAATAGTCTAAATGGAGTCTAAATTGAGTAGATAAGCGTGAGAGAAAATCAGTAACAGACTGGTACGATCCGTAGGCCACCAGAGGGGGCCCAAGGGCCGACGCAGGCCGACAGCATGTGGGCCAGCCCAGGCATGCATGGGGTGCAGCGTACCATAGTCCATCGGGCTGGCGCGGTCCATGGGGGCCACGTCGACCAGGCCCCATTTCCCAGGGTGTTTCGCATGGTCCACAGTGGACCGATGACATTTTCTGAGGAGTTTCTCATGGTCTATGGTGTTTTTGTGGATCGTCTTTGCATGATTGCGTGATTGGATGATGACTGGAGTGTGCCGGGTGTGATCTGACGGTTCAATGGGTTGTTGGATGATGTTAGGAGATCTAAACTCCGATCTGGACTGGGTCTCAAGTCCTTAAAAGCTCCTATGGGTGAATGGAGCACGATAAAAGGTGCAGTCGAGAGACAGAGGCAGCAATGAGCACCATGAGAGGTTCTGGAGTCCTGGTGAGCGATAGGAAGGCTTCTTTGGGTGATTTTGAGAGCTTTGCAAGGGTGAGTGTTTCTTGTTGAGAGAGAGAAATAGGGATTTGAGAGTTGAGCAAGTGAGGTCTCCTCTTGTAATTAATTTCTGTTTTTCATAGTGAAGCTTTGCATGCCTCGTGGAGGCGAGCTTTTTGGCTGATCCACATATTTGATTATTTTATTATTATTATTATTATTTTTTATAATAATTAGTATCGGATCTTATCCAACAAGCACAACTCTCAGCTCTCCAGCTCGGTTCACCATCAATCTCACCTCCAGAGCCTTGCAGCAATAGATTGACACTAGAAAAAGAAGATTTTAAAAATTTTTAGTGAAAAATGATGAATAAAAATGCACCGATTCATCTTTTGCCTGTCTCATCCTCTTCTAGAGAAGCTTAGGAAGTCGCTCAACCATCAATGACTGTTGATCCTCAGTAATTCAACCTCCTAATTCAGCAAGTTCAAGCCCTCACTGTTGCGGTACAATAGCTCTAACATATCACAGAGTAGCAATGAGAGATCATGGTGGAAATCGGGGGGTAGCTAAAAATTCTTTTCTATAAAGGTAAAGACGGCTTCCTCAGTCACAAAAATTTTATGATAAAATGATGAATCAGAGAGCACAAAACAACTCTATGCCTTCACCGTCTTTTCCTGAAAGTGTATCAGAAATAGTTTCACCTCCACTTTTATATACCACAGAGTAGCAACTAAAGGTATTTCCTCCAAAAACTTTGTCTCAACACAATCAACAACCAATCCATCACAATCTGCCTACTACTGGATCATCAACATAATGTCAAACTTTGGTGGAGATTGGGGGGCAGATGAAAGTTCTTCCCTGAAAAGACAATGCACTGACAATGAGCCTTCAGTAATTTTTTTTTCAATATCTTAATTCTTATCCATAGGAGATCAAATCTCTACAATTAAGTTGAAGCATCTTTTGTTCAAATGAGGCCATGAAATCTGATCAAACAAGGATAAGAAAGTCCGTCTGAATGATATATCTATTTGAGAAAACTTAAGTTTCAGATTTAAGATTTTAAGACAACATACTTTTGAAAGAAAAAGAGATGAAACTCATCTGATATATGAGAGACCTAATCTGCCCATAACGACATCAGACAGAGGTATTTCTTAAACTTTTATTACATTCAATTTATTAAGATTGGTTTGTCCTCAATTAATCGATCTAATTCTTAAAGTTATATTATTTTTAATATTTTAAAGTTTACTTATTGTATTAAGCCACATCAGCTTCACGATTGATCCAATCGAGGTTAAATAATGTTCATATTATAAGGGGACAACATCTTTAATCCCACATCAATTATGAGTTAGAAGGAAGTATGGCTTATATGGATTAAAATTTTCTCTCTTCCCACAAAGGATAAAATTGTGGAGCTCTAAATGACCAAGGCTCATTGAAGCCTAAGGCCCACTGAAGCCCAAAGATGGTCATGAGGCAGAACGGACAATACCACATATACATGGAAGCAGAGTCAATCCAATTATCTGAGCCATCTAACCCCCTTGACCATAATAGTTCATTATAAATATAATTATCTAAGTTCTATATAGGATAGTTAAACTCAGATCGAGCTATGTGAGGTCCGGCAGACCAATATATATGTGTGTGTGTGTGTGTGCGCCCGCGTCACGCGTGTGCACATGCAATATCAGAGAGAATTATCTAAGAATTATATTGATCAAAGTCTACTTTTGGATCAGATTAGTTGAATACCGATCTGGTTCAACTCAGCTCAACTAAATACCAACCTGAGCTAACCTGAATTGACTCCTGATGAGGCATTATGATCAGTTTGGCTATCTACTGACCTGTCGTATGGAACATCGGTCCAGAATCGATGTGACCTCAAAATACAGACGGTTATCTGATAGCTGTCTTTCATCTTGCTACAGCCGTGGTCACCTGCAAACCCTCGACAGAATTTGAGATGGAAGTCATCGACAAATTCACATTAGCAATCTATATTGAAAACTTATCCGATGGAATGCAGCGATTCACCTAAACAACCAAGCAGAATAAAAGGCTGACCTCATCAGGAGGTCGATGTCATAAAAAAGTAGAGCTCATCAGAAGGGCTCATAAGAAAGTCGAGCTCATTGAAAAACTATCCTCATCAGGAGGTTGAGATCATGTGGAAGCTAAGATCATCAAAAAATTGATCTCTGGATCGAGCTTAAGTCCTGAAGGATCAAGAAGAAAAGTCGATCTCCGAATCGAGTTTAAGTCCTGAAAAGATCAAGAAGAAAAATCGATCTCCGGATCGATTTAAAGCCCCAATGGATCAAAGTCCTCTTGAGGACCAAAATACCGATCTTCAGATCGAGATAAGTCTTAATAGAACCAAAAATTCGATCTTCGGATTGATTTAAATCTCCAATGGGTGAAGTCTCCTTGAGGATTAAAATATCGATTTTTGGATCGAGATAAGTTTCGATATGACCAAGATCAAATATGATATCTAATCTTCGAATTAGACCTCATAAAAATTCAAAGTCCTGATTGGCCCAAAATTCGAAAAGAATCAAGATCAAAAGTAAGATATTCGATCTCCAGATTGGACCTCACAAAAATTTGAAGTCTCAATTGGACCAAAGTTCTGAAAGGACCAAGATCAAAAGTGAGATATCCGATCTCTGGATTGGACCTCATAAAAATCTAAAGTTCCAATTGGACTAAAATCCCAAAAGGACTAGGATCAAGAGTGAGATATCTGATCTTTAGATTGAACCTCACAAAAATTTAAAATTTCGATTGGACCAAAGTTTCGAAAGGACTAAGATAAAAAATGAGACATTCGATCTCTGAATTGGACGTCACAAAGATCCGAAGTCCCGATTGGACCAAAGTTCCAATAGAACCAAAATCAAAAGTAAGATATCTAATTTTTGAATTAGATCTTAGCAAAAAATATTGAACCTCACAAAATGAGGCACCAAAGATTAAAATCCTATTAGGTATATAGGAGATCCGACCTGCCCACTCTGAGCTCGAGTGGAAGGATCTGATCAGTTCACT
Organism: Elaeis guineensis; assembly: GCF_000442705.2. Classification (NCBI taxonomy): domain Eukaryota; kingdom Viridiplantae; phylum Streptophyta; class Magnoliopsida; order Arecales; family Arecaceae; genus Elaeis; species Elaeis guineensis. Next base: position 129,762,292 of record NC_025998.2, read on the forward strand.
TGAAAAACCAAATGGTATAGATTCGCTACCTCGGATAAGTTGAAAATCTTTTTCTTGGACTACTTCTTTCGTCCGAAGTGACCTCTTCAGACTTAGAAGTGGAGGACAAATATTGTGAGATCTTACCATCTCAGCTGATGTCCTCAGGATTCATACTCAGGAGTTCTCAAATTGATAAGAATATCGATATAAGGCTCGACTGTGGAGGTCATCAGGAGGCCGATCTCATCAAAAGGTTGAGGTCATCAGAAGGTCGAGGTGATCAGAAAGCTGACAACTAAGTTTATCAAAAGATCGACCTCATCATAAGGTCGACCTCATCTATGTAGTAGCAGATCATTATTTGAGTTAATGATACTTGTAGGTTACATCGACCTCAAGCCGACTTGACTCTTCAGTATTATCTGCTAAGTCAGCTTAGTCCAGAACTGTTAGTAAGCAGAATACTCATCTCGGTTATATTTCGATTTTTCTTACTTTTCTTCGATTGCCAATCGATCTGATTACTGACACTCAAGGCATGACGCTCAGTTTAAATAGTTACTGATGTCAGCTATCCCACATCAATCTGTTACCAATGTGCCACCATATCTACCTATGATTATCTGACAGCTATCATCCAGCTCAGCTGTAATTGTCTTCCAGTTGTATTCCAGCTTATTTGTCACGTGGGCTGCCGCCCCACGATTTCTGCACAGTTGATCATTCTGTTACAACAATCAAACAGTCTAACAGATCTCTAATGGCCTAACAGCCTAATAGATTTCTAACGGTCTAATAGATTTTCAACAGCCTAATAGCCTTTTCTTAAAGCCTAGGCAAGCTTCCTATATAAAAGGGGGACAAGGTGTTCTCCGAAAAGTAAGTCCAAGCCAAATTTGAGTGAACAGAGACAAACTCTACTAAATTTCTCAAAAAAAATCAGAGTTCTCTCCACTTAAAATTCATTCTACTTCTCTCTACTCATAAATTCTCACTTCTTACTTTCTACTTCTCCATTTCCACTACTTATTCTTAAGGCCCCAGTTGACTTAAGCATCGGAGGGTCCTAAACTGGAGGACACCCCATGATTTTGAGATTTCTTTTGCAGGTTTTGCTCGCAGTTCACGTTAGCACAACTTTCAGCTCTCCAACTCGGTTTAACACCAATCTCACCTTCAGAGCCTTGCAGCAACAGTAACTGAAATCAGAATCGAAATTGAAATAGATCGAAATAAAAATTGAAATGATGGTATCCTCTTACTTCGTGATTAGAATAGAAATTAGAATGAGATTTGAATGTTAGAGCAAGAGGTGGGATTGAATTTGGAGGATTTGGGTGTTGCCCATTCCATCTTATAATCCGAGTAAAATGCACCAACTAAATAGTTTCATTCCGGAGTCCAACTCCACCAACCAAATATATCCTAAGAGTGCTTAAAATTTGATATGTTATAATAATAAAATATATTCTATATTGCATGCACCATACCAACTATCTCGTCTCTTTCCTATAGACTTCATTCAACATACAACTTGTCTTAGTGATTGGCCCGTAGAAAGAAAACGAGATGATGGGCGCAATGCATAGACATATTGGTGTATGTAATGTAGAGTATATTTTCTCTATCAACACATAGAATCCAATATTTTGATGTGTTATCATTTCACATTTAAAAAAAATTAAAACATGTTTTGCAATTGAAATAGACCCCAATTATGTTGCTATTAGTTTGATGATAATTATAGTTTTGGGTAGAATTGAGAAAAATCTAGATTTTAGTTTATATAGCCTGTCATCTCCACCAATTTTTGGCAACATAGCCTATATCTTTTTTCTGGTTGAATATATAGCCTATACCTCTGGAATCCTTGTGTTCTAAGATTCCAACAAGATTAACTTTGGTAATATATTTAGATAATTCTGCACTAGTCTTGTTACATGCAAGCTCAATGTCTAAAGTTGATGGTGTTCGTCAGGACTTGTCGACTTCGCGGAAACCTAGAATAATTAGTTCTTTATTTATGTTAAATATTTCTCACTATATTTTGCAACTTCTAAAATTTTATTTTTAATTATCCATTTTTGTATCCTGCATGCAATTTTTCAGCTACTTGAACAAAAGAAATATGTTGGTTTTGATGAGGTACTTAGGTGTATTCTTGGGCTCCAGAGGCAACCTTTAGACATGTAGGTTATTTGTGATCACTAGCTATTAGAACGGATTTCTATTTGAGTGGAGAAGCTCTTCATCATATTCTGCAAGTAACCTTCCACCTAAACTAGAATTGCAATTAAAAAATATTTATACTAATTATTCTATAAAGTATTGGAAATGGAATAATTATTGAATATTTGTGGTACGTAATCCCCTAAAGTTTTCTACCTTATTTTCCTTTTAGATACCTATATAAGATAATTTATAATGTTTTGTGCATTTGAGAACCACTGTTATGCAATATCCTTTTGTGAATTATTTGAACTAATTTCGTTGAAGTATATTTATGTCAATTAGTTTGCAGAAATATCTCATGGATTTGGATTATAAATTGCTGAATGCTTTGATAAAATGTACGTATCTGCACCAACTATTAAGAGTTGCGGCCATATTGGACTATATCACGTGGAACCCGACATGGAGCATTGGCTGGCATGAGACGTGTGCGTGTGCCAGTGCTCCAAATGTCCTACTGCGTGTCATATGGTACGGTTTTGACCAGCCAATTGCATGGGTATTGAAACTATAACTTCAACTCTTGCAAAAATGTCTCTTTCTATACATATAAATTGAATCAAGCAAGCGAAGATTTATGGCATTTGAACTCCTGGGTTTCTCGAAATTATGATGGCAAGACTGTGATTTAAGCTATCAAAGGGCTTGCTCCAAATCAAGCTGGGGAGAACAATTGGTTCCTAAATGCTGTCATTCAGATAAACTTTGATAGATAATTTTAAATTTATTAATCTAAGTGCTACATATAGAAAATTTTTTCTCGATAAATCGACGCACAGGAAAGATGGGCCTGATCCAATCCTGATGCTAGACTCAAGACACTTAAGTCGATCTTTTCCTATATAATGGGAAAGATCAGCTCCCACGTAGATTTTTAAATCTCGTAACCACTAGGAACAACTAATGATGAGCTAATAAGAAAGAAGATAACTAACATATCTCGTCAGATAAAACTGAAAATAATAAGCCAATGAGACAAGGCTAACCACATGATTCTTCAAACCAATATTTCCGACGAGATAGGAGATAATAAATATATCTCTTTAAATAAAATCGAAGATAATAAGTATATCTTGCTCAACAAGACAAGACTAACCATCTAATTTTTCTCCTTTCTCATGGTACTTTAGCCTCTATCTATAAATAGACGCCCACAGTGGACCCCCAACATATAAAAAGACTTCTCCCCTAAAATGCTCATTTATTTTCATCTGTTCCAGAGATCTGACTTGAGCATCAGAAGATCGTTGTTGGAGCCAACTCCGATGAAAATTTATCTTATATCTTATAGATCCTACCGTCGTCATCCTGCCGTTACTAATCTGTAGTCACCACCTGACTCTAGCTAGTCCTATCAAAAGAACTCCATCGTGCTGGTCCAATGCCATCGAGTTTCTAAAGACCAAATCGACCAGATGTCGGCCAAGTTCAAGTCGACCATCTCCAGATCGGCTAGATGTCGATCAGATCTAGACCAACCATCTCCAAAATGACTGGACCTGAGATATCTATGCCTCCTTTTCCACGGCCACGGGTCAAGCAAATCTATTAATGCCCTCCAAGCTATCCTATTTGGACTCGAAACCGAAGGACATGTGATCCAAACAAGGAAGGAGGTCACAACGTCCAGATAAAGGAGGCTATGTAATCCTTCCAATTCCCAAATCACGACAAATCCATGCTCCCTCATCTATATTTCAAAATTTAAATTTCTGATAGGATCCAAATAAGAAAATCACAGCATCCAAATATAGAAGGAAATCGCAACATCCAAATAAAGGAGAATCTAAACGAGAAAGAAAATCCCAACATCCAAACAAATGAGGTTATGAAAATCATCTGATTTTCAAACCATGATGGATCACGCTTTCTCATTTCAAAATTTAAATTTTTGGTGGAATCCACACAAGAAAGAAGATCGCGATAGATTAAAATCCAAATAAAGAAGAAGATTACATAAATTCCTCGAATTGCGCCTCCAAAATCTGATGGATCCATATTTCTCCATCTATCTTAACAAAATCAAAGATATTGCATGAGATGTGTGCCTGTGCTAGTGCTAGTGCTCCAAATGTCCTACTGCATGTCATATGGTATGATATTGGCTAGCCAATTGCATGGGTATTGAAACTATAACTTCAACTCATGTTCTTACGAAAATGCCTCTTTCTATACATATAAATTGAATCAAGCAAGTGAAGATTTATGGCATTTGAACTCCTGGGTTTCTCGAAATGATGATGACAAGATCATGATTTAAGCTATCAAAGACTTGCTCCAAATCAGGCTGGGAAGAACAATTAGTTCCTAAATGCTGTCACTCAGGTAGACTTTGATAGATAACTCTAAATTTATTAATCTAAGTATTATCTATAGGAAATTCTTTCTTTGATAAAGTCAACGCATAGGAAAGATGAGCCCGATCCGATCCTGATGCTAGCCCCAAGGCACTTAAGTCGACCTTTTCTTGTATAATGGGAAAGATTAGCCCCCATGTGGATCTTTAAATCTTATGACTGTCGAGAACAACTAATGACGAGCTGATAAAGCAAAAGATAACTAACGTATCTTAAAACTGAAAATAATGAGCCAATGAGATAAGGCTAACCACATGATTTTCCAAGCCAGTATTTTAGACGAGACAGGAGATAATAAATATATCTCTTCAGATAAAGTAGGAGACAATAAGTATATCTAGCCCAATAAAATAAGGCTAACCACCTGATTTTTTTCTTTTTTCATGGTACTTTAACCTCTACCTATAAATAGACACCCACAGAAGACCCCCAAGATACGAAAAGACTTCTCCCCTAAAATGCTCACTCATTTTCATCTGTTCCAAAGATCTGACTTGAGCATTGGAGGATCTCTGTTGAAGCCAACTCTGATGAAAATATATCTTATAGATCCTACCATCGTCATCCCGCCATCATCGATCTGCAGTCACCACCTGACTCCAGCCAGTCCTATCAAAGGAACTCCATTGTGCTACTTCAACGCCATCGAGTTTCTAAAGATCAGATCGATCAGATGTCAACCAAGTTCAAGCCGACTATCTCTAGATCAGCTAGATGTCGATCAGATTCAGACCAATCATCTCCAAAATAGCCAGAGCTGAGATATCTATGCCTCTTTTCCCATAGCCATGAGTCAAGCAAATCGATTAATGCCCTCCAAGCTATCCTAATTAGACTCGAAACCAGAGAACATACGATCCAAACAGAGAAGGAGATCACAACATCCAGATAAAGGAGGCTATATAATCCTCCCAATTCTCAAATCATGATAAATCCATGCTTCCTCATCTATATTTCAAAATTTGAATTTCTGACAGGATCCAAATAAGGTGATCACAACATCCAAACATAGAAGAAGCTCGCAACATCCAGAAAAAGAAGAATCCAAAAGAGCAAGGAAATCACAACATCCAGATAAAGGAGGTTATGAAAATCTTCTAATTTTCAAACCATGATGGATCCATGCTTTCTCATTTCAAAATTTGAATTCTTGATGGAATCCACACAAGAAAGAATATCACGATAGATTAAAATCCAAATAAAGGAGATTATAAAAATTTCTTGAATTGCGCCTCCAAAATCTGATGGATCCATATTTCCTCATCTATTTGAATAGAATCAAGGATATTGCAAAAGAACAGGCTCTAAGAGGGAAAAACTTTCACAACTCCAAACTCTCATGATAAGAGGCTCTCAAGCTCTCATCCATCATTCCACTTTCTTTCTTTTTTGTAGGACTATAGGTTTTTTAGCATCCAAGCCGAGATAAAGATCATGATCGAACCGAAGTGAAGATCAAATCAAGCTAAAGTAAAGATCAAAGCTAAGCTGAGGCAAAGATCAAAACAAGTTGAGATAAAGATCAAGACCGAGCTAAGATGAAAATCAAATCAAATTGAGACAAATAATAAAATAAAGCTGAGACAAAGATCAAGACCGAGCTGAGGTAAAGATCAAATCAAGCCGAGACAAAGATCAAGATCGAACCGAGGTGAAAATCAAATTGAGCCGAGGCAAAGAACAATCGAGTTGAGGCAAACATCAAGGCCGAGCTGAGGTCAAGATCAAATCAAGCCGAGATAAAGATCAAAGTTGAACTGAGGAGAAAAGATTAATTGAAGAATGCCAATCAAAGAAAGCTGATTAGAGGCAAACTAAGTAAAATGGGATAACACAACTCTAATTATCTATCATTTTCTTTACTGTTATTTTGAAATTCGACCTGACAGAGAAATTGGAAGGTCCTGTTAGAATTAATCTGATGAATTCTTTCATTCTTTGTGTATAAATCCGTAACCCAACGATCCAATGGCGCTCTTAGGCCATGGGCAAGTTGAGTGGAGGCTACAATGATAATGGCCAAAAGGCATCAAATGAGGAGCCCACAAACTCCAACCATCCGGTACGAAGAAGACTTTGGCCAAATGACAGGAAGACCTTGAAGGCACTTCGTCCCAAAACAAATATAGCCATGAAAAGAGCATTTCATCATCAAGACGAATATAGCCATGATGATTTCCTCAAACATGCTTTATTCCAAGATGAATATAGCCAAGAGAAGGGCATTTTGTCACCAAGACGAATATAGCCATGTCGACTTTCTCAAAGGTACTACATCCCAAGATGAATATAACCATGAGAAGGGTACTTTGTCACCAAGGCAAATATAGCCACGACAACTTCTTCAAAGACGCTTTGCCCCAAGATGAATATAGTCATGAAAAGGATGCTTCATCATCAAGATGAATATAGCAATGATGATTTTCTAAAAGGCATTTCGTCTTAAGATGAATATAGTCATGAGAAGGGTACTTCATCATCAAGATGAATATAACCACAATGATATCCATCTCAAGATGAATATAGCCATGAGAAGGATACTTCATCACTAAGACGAATATAGCCATGATGACTTCCTCGAAGGTACTTCATCCCAAGATAAATATAGCTACGAGAAGGATGCTTCATTATCAAGACAAATGCAGCCACAACAACTTTCTCGAAGGTGCTTCATCCTAAGAAAGATTACAATCTCCGCATATCGGATGATTGAATCAGAAATAGTGTCGGCTACTACATTTACTCTCTTCGTCCGATTTAATTCTAGTTCAGACTCGAGAGTAGGGGGCTTATATTGTAGGTAAAAAATTCTTTTCTTAATAAAGCCAATGCATGAGGAAGCTGGGTCCGGTCCGACCTTGATGCTAGACCCAAGGCACTTGAAATGACCTTATCCTGTATAATGGGAAAGATCAACTCCCACATGGATCTTTAAATCCCATGACCACTAGGAACAACTAATGATGAACTGATAAGGAACAAGATAACAAAATATCTTGTCGGATAAGTCTGAAAATAATGAGCCAATGAGACAATATCAACCACCTAATTCTCCAAGTCGGCATTCTCGATGAAGCAGAAGATAAAAAATATATTTTTTCAGATAAAGCAGGAGACAACAAGCATATCTCGCCTAATAAGGTAAGGCAAATAGCTTGATTCTCCTCATTCTTTATGGCTTTTCAGTCTCTGCCACTAAATACAGGTTCACAGGAGATGCCCAAGGTATGAAAAAAAAATTCTTTAAAAATGCTTACTCCTTTCCATTTATTTTGGAGATCTGACTTGAGCATCGGAGGATCTTTACTGGAGCCAACTCCGATAGAGATTTATCTTGCAGATCTTATCGTCATTGCCATGCGACTCCAGCCGACCGAATTCAAGATAGATTTCTATTGCAACACTAAGCATGTTGCTTTTTTGTTTTGGTAAAGCAATGTAATCACGTAAGTCTAGTATAAATATAATCAAAAAAATCATAAAATAAAATATCATGAAAAAAATAAAAGATGCTTTGAGCGTTGGTTCATAAAATCCCGTTCGAGTGCTCCATGGTAAAAAAGGAGACTTAGTCAGTGGCATTATTTGCCTCCTAATAAATATATCGGATGTCGAAGAACGAACCTCCCTTTATCGCTCTTCAGATGTCACACAATAATAAGTACACATCAATGAGTGCATATGAGCTATCTTGGCCCACCCTTGCAACCAGCCCACAATAATGGCTGAGTCTCCTTTGATGATAATAGGATTTGCCTTCAGGGCGAGTCTCATGTACATGATGCTGACTCAGGCTGCCCAAGCTCCGCATCGAGAATAGTGACATCCATCAGATGACTTTTCCCAACAGTAACGGGCCTCAAGTTTGGGCCTCTTCGTTGACAACAATTTCTCTTTGTTGTGAGGTTTTAGGTAGCATTGAATATTAAGCAAGTGACAACCTATCCCCAATTGAAAATTTTGAAACATAAGCACGTTGGAGACCCATGTGCCATATGTGAGCTGAATCTTCCATTGGTACTCTAGAAGTATCAGAAAAGTTGACAGGAGTCCTAAGAATTGCCTTAAGCAACTATTTTCTTAATGATCAGCTATCAACTTCAGAAAAAAAAAATTCCTGGTGGTTATGTCAGCAATCCAAGCCTAATAAAATAGCAAATCTGGTAGCTAGGCGTTTTGTCAGTTGAGGTTAAAATATTCTAGCCCAATATTTTCGAGATTTGATTTGGTCTAATTGTTTGACGGCTGTCTACCTGATCCAGCCTTTTGAGATGTATCTTTTTCTTTAAGAGCCCTAAATGAACCAAGCATGGGTAAAAGCCTGGCTCAATTGCCGCGATGTAACAACCTTGTAATCATCAAACCAATAGCATTGTTCACATTAAAGCACCAAATCTTTGTATTGATGAATTCCTATTGGGGAAATATAGGATCCATCATGCAAAGAGAAAGAAAAGAGAAATATCCGCTTAAAAGTATTAGGATTTGATGTTCCGAGATTCGATCCATAGTGAGCCCATAACGAGGTCCATGATGAAAAATAGAGTCCAACGAGACTAAGATCATCCCAAACGGAATTCGAATGAAAAAAATACGCGTAAAAAAAGTTGGCACGAAATCCGAAATGACGAAGGACTGCCAGCGGTCGGCGGAGCTGCGCCGGCACGCTGTGGTGCATGGCCCAGGCCCAAGCGCATGGGCGAGGGATGGCCCAGGCCCATGCGCACGCGTGCGGGGCTCAGCAGGCCTGATAGCCTGATCCACCATGGATCGGACGGTCCATGATCGGTCATGTGGACCGCATCGACGTTTCCCACGTATTTGTCGTGGTTCATGGCATTGTTCTGTGGATCGGTGTGCGATCGGAGGGCGTGGGTTGATTCTAGTTATGATCTAACAATTTAGGGAGTTGTTTGGGTTTGATTAGGAGTCCTAATCACCATCTAACATGGATTTAAGGCCTATAAAGGGCCCTGATCACAGACAGTGGCCTGCGTGGTGGCCTGGTGGTTCGGTGGTGGTGCGTTTTCATCAAGCCTAAGACCCAAAGAACCCACAGAGAGAGAGAGGCTAAGGTGCTGAGAGGAGGAGCAGGAGGCTCCTAGACAACGGACAGTAGCCGCTTCAAAATTTCAGGAGGATCTTCCTAGAGAAAGAGCTTTTGTAAGGGAGAACTTTCTGTGAGGGAGAAATTGGGTGTATGAGTGTTGAGGGTGAGATCTCCTCTTGTAATATTTCTTTTTCATAGTGAAGTTTGCATGCCTCATGGAGGCGAGCCCTTTTTTGGCTGATTCACGTATTTTGATTATTTTTTATTTTATTTCTTTTTTCTTCCTGCTGCATTACGTGATATCGAAAAGGTCCTAGGAGGTGGTGTCCTGACCAGACATCCACCCAATAAGTGGTATCAGAGGGAAGAAATATAAGGACGTAGATTGCAGCGATAGTGAGCAAGACTGAAGATGGAGAAGACAGGATCAATCAAATTGAAGATCAACAAGTTTGATGGAAAGAGTAATTTCTCCTTGTGGCAGGCAAGGGTGAAGGATGCGCTCATCTAACAAGGATTGATTGATGCTCTCTTGTGCGAGGAGAAGCCGACCACTATGGAGGTGCAGAATTGGAAACGGCTACAGATGCAGGCGGTGAGTACCATCCGCATGTACCTAGCGGATGAGGTGGTGATCCATGTGCTTAGCGAGACTTCTTCGATGGTGCTATGGTCAAAGCTTGAGGAGTTGTATATGGCAAAATCTCTCATCACTCTCTTCTTCTGGAGGCAATTCTATTAACTGCGGATGGCTGAGAGACAGAGCATGTAAGAGTATCTCAGCCACTTTCAGAAGATCCTCACCGACCTCCTCAGCGTTGGTGAGAATATTGAGGAGAAAACCAGAGCGCTGGCCTTACTAGCATCGCTTTTCCCTTCGTACGAGTCCTTGGTGACTGCTCTTCTAGAGAAAAGAGCACCATCAAGATAGATGAGGTCACCATGGTGATACTGCAGAATGAGGTTCTCAGAAGGGAGAATCCGGCTTCGAGCTCAGAAGGCGGTAGCTCAGCTTTGGTGGTTTCTGAAAGAGCAGGAGGTGGTAGACGAAGCGACAGGAGATCGCGACGAGGACGGTCCAAGTCCAGGAGGAACTTGAGTAAGATCAGATGTTACCGGTGGGATGAGTTGGGGTATCTAGATAGAGATTGCTCTCAACTCAAAGATTGGACGATAGCTGCTGTAGCGATGGCCAATAGCGATTCAGAAAAAGATGTCTTGAACATATCTGATGAGGTATCTACTTCTTTCCAGTAGTAAATTTTAAATTCGGCATGCACGTATCATGTATGTTGTAGAGAGGAACTGTTTGACTCCTTGGAGAGTAGTGAGGACACTGTTTATCTGCCGGATGGATTATGCTGTGCGATCAGAGGCATCGGGATGGTCAGCTGGAGGACACATGATGGTGCAGTGAGGAGAATGGAGGAGGTCTGATATATACCCGATTTCAAGCAGAATCTTATCTCACTGAGCAGACTGGATTCGAGAAGTTACAGGACGGTAGCTGGTAGAGGAATCCTGAAGGTACTACACGGCGATAGGATTATTTTGGAGGAAAAGAAGGGAAGGAGAGAACATTATTACCTGACGAGAAGTCCAGTATGAGGTGGAGCTTCAGGAGCCAGATGGAGCCCAAAATGAGGTGGAGCTCCAGATGGAGATGGATCGACACGAGACAGGAGACTCGAGAGGACGAGAAACGACATCGCAAGGTGAGATTCCTATTGCCAAAGGATGATGCCCCAAGCAGGTCTCAGGTCTGGAGGAGCACAGCATACGACGGAGATGGGATCGAGTGACCTGGCTCGACTCTCATATTTGTCCATCCATGATCAGTAGGCGATTGCCTCAGGACATAGGGGCGAGGAGATTCAGAAGCTCTTGAAGTTAGGAGGAGGTCGAATATCGAGTCGAGATGGAGATTGTTAGGATTTGGATCTCGAGATTCGATTCTCATTAAACCCACAGCGAGGTCCGCAATGAAAAATGAAGTCCAACGAGATCAAGATCATCCCAAACGGAGTTCGAAAGTGGTGGAGGACCGCCGGCAGTCAGCGACGGGCCATTGGAGCTGCGGCGGTGCGGCCGTGCACGGTGGTGCACGGCCCAGGCGCTGGCTGGGTGCTGCCCAGCATGCAGCGTGTGCTGCCCAGGCCCAAGCGCGCGGGTGTGGGCCAGCCCAGCCCCACGTGCACGTGCGCGGGGCTTAGCAAGCCTGATAGCCCGGTCCACCATGGTTCGGGCAGTCCATGGCCGGTCGCATGGACCGCGTGGACATTTTTCATGCATTTCTCGCGGTCTTCGGCACTGTTTCATGGACCGATGTATGATCGAAGGGCGTGGGTTGATTCCAGTAATGATCCAACAGTTTGGGGAGTTGTTTGGACTTGATTAGGAGTCTTAATCACCATCTAACATGGATTTAAGGCCTATAAAGGCCCTGATCACGGACAATGGCCTGTGTGGTGGCTTGGTGGTTCGGTGGTGGCACATTTTCGTCAAGCCTAAGACCCAGAGAACCAACAGAGAGAGACAGAGGCTGAGGTACTGAGAAGAGGAACAGAAGGCTCCTGGACAACGGTCGCTTCAGGGATTCAGGAGGATCTTCTTAGAGAGAGAGTTTTTGTGAGGAAAAACTTTCTGTGAGAAAGAAATTTGATGTATGAGGGTTGAGGATAAGATCTTCTCTTGTAATATTTTTTTTCATAGTGAAGTTTGCATGTTCCGTGGAGATGAGTCTTTTTTTGCTTGATCTACGTATTTTGATTATTTTTTATTTTATTTTATTTCTTTCTACTATATCGCGTATGTTGCGGCCAATCGCCCCGTCGTCTGATCGTCGGGGAACGTGCGCCTGCAAAATGAGAAGTCCACACTGACCGGAGGTGGCTCCGGCGGGGACCCTCCGACGGTCAAGTCAGAGAGATGACTGGGCAACAGTAAAATGAAGACAGAGAGCTCAATCGAGAGAGAGAGAGAGGAGTGAGCCTGTGGTTTCCAAGTCAAGAAGTGGAGAGATCCCTTGCACTGTTGCCTTCCCCGATTTATATAGTGGAGCACGGTATGGCGCCGTCATTAATGGCGCGGACAATTGAGGAATTGTCAACTCACTGTAGACTGTCAGAGTCGTCGTGAAAGTGTCATATTACCGTGGGGCCGTCAAATCACTAGGGTTGACAATGCCCTCGGCGGGATAATGCCCCTAGGTGGCCGTGCCGCATGTTGCTGTCAGAACTGACAAGCTCTGGCGGCTGTACGGCGATTGGAGGAGTCGACCGACCCTAGGTCGGTGGCCAGCTGAGAGGCGTCGGGCCCCTCTGTTGGTCGGCGAGTCTTACGTGAGTCAGCCATCAGACCTCCGGGTTCAGTCGGTCGGAAAGGTACGCCCGACACATCCTCAGTCGGTGATGGGTCGTTAATTGGCCGGTGATGGCGTCCGTCAGTCGGTCGCTTCCGGCTGTCAGTCGGTCGGTCGGTCCCTCCGACCGTCAGTCGGTCGGTCGGTCCCTCCGACCGTCAGTCGGTCGGTCCCTCCGGCCGTCAGTCGGTCGGTCCCTCAGGCCATCGGTCGGTCGGTCGGTGGGTATTCCCAACAGTTGCCCCCCTCCACTCCTGAGTCGGACGGTGAGCTGGCCGATGCCTTTATTTGGGCAGCAACACTGAGCGAAAAGGAGTGGATTCGTCGTATGCCAAATTCTGACTGTACCGCGGGTTGATACGATGTCAGGCGTCTCATGAATGCCGAGCGATTCGCTGGCGTCAGACGTCTAGTCGGTGTCAGATGTCAGACGTCGGCGTCAGGTGTCAGACGTCACGTCTTGTCATCGTCAGACGTCACGTCGGCGTCAGGAGGTCGGGTGGCAGACGATTCGATGTCAGATGACCGGATATCCGGCGGCTTCTGGGGAACGCAGACCGTCGCTCAGCGCCGATTCTGGGAGTGCGGGGCGCTGCCAGGCGTCCCATCGAAAATGCGAATCGGCGCGGGCGCTTTAATGCGGAACCGTGGCTCCGCTTGCCACATGTCGGAGGTGGTTGGGCCGGCGCCCCCCGCATTTAATATGGGCGGTGCGGCCATCCCGGGATGGGCGCGCCGAATCATCCGGCCGAAGGAAGGGCCCAAAAGTCGCCACGTGTCGCACATCCGTGGGGCTTCGGTCGGCGCAGAGGCATCTCGACCGTCGGACGGCCCTATATATATAGGACCATCCGGACCCAGGACTTCATCACTGACGTTTTGCTGCAGAAACTCTGTCCGGGCGATTTCTCAGTCGTCGCGGGCAGAGCCTTTCCTCCTGCTTCCAGAAAGGTTCATTGCCGGTTCGTGGTCTTTCCTTCCTCTTCTTCTTCTTCTTCTTTGCTTCTTCTTCCCCTTCGCTTCTTCCTCTTCTTGTTCGGTTCTGGTGTCATGGCCGGAAATCCGACTCGGGGAGCCCGGTCGGGAAATCCGACCGACGACTCCCGGTCGACTCCGAAGTTGAGGTTTCCTCGCTTTCGGGGCCGAACGTTGATCGGCTTCGGGAGCAGTATCGCATCCCGGAGCAGTTTCAACTCTCCGCCCCAGGGGCCGACGGTCGGGTCAACAATCCTCCGCCCGGCCAACTGGCGTTGTATGTCGAAGACCTTCGCGCGGATCTTCGGCTCCCGATTTCGGAGTTCGTCCGGAATCTGCTGAATTATTACGGACTTTGTCCGGCGCAGTTGGCGCCGAACTCTGTCCGACTGATAATCAGCTTCGCGCTGTTGTGTCAGCTTTTGCCGACCAACCCTCGCATTTCGCTCTTTCGGGCATTCTTTGTGCTCCGACCTCACCCTAAAGCCCGAGGGTGGTGGCTCTTCAACCCCCGGAAGGGTCTTTCTTTCATCACTGGTCTTCCATCGTCCATCCATGGGTGGAAGAATCAGTTTTTCTTTGTATCATCTCCATCTCCTTGGGGCTTCCCTTCGCACTGGGGCGTGCCCCGAACCGAAGCAAATGACAACAGCCGGATGGAGGCGGACGACCGGGAGGACTTCCACCGACTCAAAGATATGTCGGTCCCGAAGCAGAGGGAGCTTGTTACCGAACAAGCTCTCTATGACGCCGGCTTGAGCTTGGTCCCCCGACTAGGTATCGCCCGATCCCCCGATCCTCTTTTCATTCGACCCTTTAGTGGCTCTTTGATTAACACTTCCGTCGGTATCGCAGGGACACCTCCGAGAATGCGGCCGACCGACGCCGAGATTCGGCAATTTGCAGCAAGGAAGAGGCCAGCATCGGGGGCAGGACCTTCGCGTCCTCCGAAGAAGCCTACTCCTGCGGCGCCGACCGTCGAAGCATCGGCGACCGATCAATCGGAGCCGGTCATAGTGCTCGCGGCTCCGGTAGTGCATGCGGAGGAGAGGCCGGTGGAAGAAGCGGCTGAAGGAACATCGGCGGCCTCACCGGTGGCGGTGGAGCTGGATGACGTTCGGGAAACCGAACATCATCCGACGGCGTCTGTGGCCGCAACGGGGGGTGCTGGTTCAACCTCAAGCATCCCCTCGCTGTCGGTTCCGTCGGTCGGGGCGGTCGATCGAGGGAAGGCCCCGATGGACCCCGCAGACGAAACAAGGTCGGGGAGTCGTACTGTGCCGCCCAGCGCACAGTTCCCCGAAGGGGCGTCGGCGTTGGCCGACCACAACCTGGCTAGGAGGTTGTGCCAGGGAATCCTCCTCCCTGCCGACGTGGAGGCGTTGAGGTCTCGACAAGTGACCGAGATGCTGTCGTCGTTCTACCCGACCATGGTCGAGGTAAGCCTTGTTCCACATCCTTTTTCCTTAGTGTTTTCATCACTTTATTTTTCTGACGAAACACTTGTGTCGGCAGTTGATCTACACCATGTCGGAGCTTGAAGCCGGATACCGGAGGTTCGGGAACGTCCGGACGGCTTGGAAGGAGAGGTCGGCGGTGGCCGAAGCCGACAAAGCAATGCT